>NW_027526460.1:23286722-23309579 GCF_048455015.1 Haemaphysalis longicornis | reverse complement strand
CTCCAAGGTTTCCGCTATCGAGGCGCGTGACGACGGGTGCGATTTACCCGCGTTCGCCTTCAGCGAGCACGAGCAGTCCCGGTGTGTGCGCCGGCGCGCCTGCGAGCTGCGCGTCGGCGTTCATTGTCGCTCGACGCGTAGCTCGCTGTTAGCGCACGTAAACTCGGCGAATCTTCCTCTTCTTTGTACAAGCTTAAGGAAAATGCGCTGGCGGGAGGCAGTTGCGGAGTCGCACTCGGTTTTTCACACTATGCACGGGCTGAATCTGCGCTTGCGCTTGAGGCGACTTCCCCGAAGCGTGAGCGTCAACGGGCTTTCCTAGGGCGCCAACAGATGCTCGCTCCATTATGGGTGGGTCCAGCAGAAACATAACGGGCGAGCGGGGAAAGAGAACGGGCCGAAGAATCCCCAATACACTTCGCTAAGAGATATTGTGGGTGGTACTTGGTAGACTGATGTGTGCTGCACTGCAACCATTCAACATATACCTGTTGGTACTTAAGCATCGACACTTTCGCGAGCCTAGCCCATCAAAGGGTTCTTTCTCATCGATTCTTTTTAACCATGGACATACATACGCACTCTGTGTCAACTATTTTACAAGGTGAGCTTACTATGTTTTAGGCTAAAAAGGGAGGTTGGATTTTGAAACCCTCGAGGGCAAAGGAAATGCGGTCAGCCGAAGGGCACTTGGAAAGTGTGTACTGTGCTCACGATACGTGTACGTAACCTTCCGAAGCAGCACTATACGGGAAATCCAACCTCCCTTTCTAGCCTAAAACATAGTAAGCTCACCTTGTAAAATAGTGTAACAAAATTCTACATGCCTTAGCATGTTCGCTATAGAGGCGGTACAGCTGCCAAGAGTTGCCGCAATCACTTATCTGCCACCGTGACCTGCAAGCTTTTGAAGAAGCAAGAAGCCCTTCACTCTTGGTCTAAAGAGAATGATCACAGCTCGGGTTATTGGGCAACACCGTGACGTACACCAGTTCGGAAAGCGGAAATTCCTCGGGGCGCTAAAGTCTGCTTACGGGCTTCGGAGTCGAAAACCCATACTATTGTGACGGGCACCTTTCATATACGCGTCCACCCGCCGACACAGAAGCCACGTAATTTTACCGTACTTAATCCACCTTAATCAGTCCTAATTAACCATAGTTAATCCGAATACAGCTTAATCAACAGTAAAACACAATTATCTGCTTTATTAACCAGTAACTAATCAATCATTGATTAATTTTAGTAATAATATTATCTCACGAACGGTGTGCTTTGGTTCGTTTATTTCCGGGGTTTTTGTACCGCTCGTGTCGGCACCGGGGTTATTCAAGGTCACTTTCTAATGAGACATATAAGACTTGCGCCTTAATAACGAGCGTTTCCTTGTGCATACATTTCGTCGTCCCCTTGCCCGAGCACGGAAAAAAAGCTTTCTTTCTTCCTGGGAAGATTGCATACGACATTCTCTTGGGACGTATACGTGCAGGAAGGCTGGCACACAATGTGCTGACCGTAATACGGCCATATACATGCCCCTGGGGAGGCGAGGGGAGAACAATGGCCTCCCTGCCCTTGTGGCGAGACGACAATGGGGTGCGGACAATCAAGGAACGGGATGTGTGCGTTCTCTTCGGACGCAACAACTTGTTACTCGACGTATAGTGGTATGCGCTGTGGAGTGCGGGTTTTCTGCATTCGCGCTGTCGCTGCCCCGATGCGTCATGTTCTTTACGACGACTGGAAAAA
Source organism: Haemaphysalis longicornis (assembly GCF_048455015.1). Classification (NCBI taxonomy): domain Eukaryota; kingdom Metazoa; phylum Arthropoda; class Arachnida; order Ixodida; family Ixodidae; genus Haemaphysalis; species Haemaphysalis longicornis. Next base: position 23,307,830 of record NW_027526460.1, on the reverse strand, counting down.
CGCACCACCGTTTTTGCAGCGTGAGCTACACTGGCTGAAGTTGAGCAGTTTGGCGTGGCTCTTGGAGAGCCGTACTTGCGCATGCGCGAGGAGCAGTGGCGTCTCACGGCGCACAGAACATTGCTCGCTGCTCGGCGTCTCTCACACACCCCAGGCGCCCCGCGTCTTCACCGACCTCCGTTCCGTACGTGGCGGCCCGGTCCACTTGATGATCATGTGAGTGGTGGCCGGTTGTGCAACCGATGGCTCGTGCGTCGCAGCAACATCGGCGTTCGCCTGTGGAAACAGCTCTGGGGCGATTGGTGACGCTGCGCCGGAGCCGCTTGATAAATATACACGTGTCACATAATGCTTGTGCCGTGTGTGTGTCATTGAGCAGCAGTAAGCATGATAATCAAGCTAACCCTAGACAATCAGGAAACCTAAGAATAGCCAGCTGAACCTTAGCCCACGCTACGTATATCCTGGCATAGCCGAGCTAAGCCACTGCTAATTTTTATCTCCGCCTCGTTTACAAGTTGCTGTCTTGTCAAACATGGGGAACCACTCATGAAAAAGAAAAGGTATTCCGGGTCATGCACGTTCAGAAATTTGGAACAGACTTGAAGCCGTACATACGTAAAAGACTTTAGAATGAGTTACAGCATTTTGTTGCACCTACATGGTAATGCATTGCGGAAATAAAAGCGAAGGGAAAAATAACGTCGTCTTTAGAGTGAAATTAAAGGCAGTGCCAACATACCCAGCTTTATTAAACTTAGTATGCGGGAAATTCCACTAAAGGGGCTAAACACGATGAGATCGGTTTGAGCGTATTTGCATTAAAACAACAGAAACTACCTTTCCTTGAGACTGCACTACGCCACCTTCCTCCATTGAAACGCGTGAGATGAATTTACCTTCAAGGAACCGGCGGGAAAAATGACGTAAATAAGTAGCGCAAAAGAAAAAAAGAAAGAATACAAGCTCGGAAATGGGGATTGCTTGAAAAACCCCATTTAAAGACGGCCTCTGTACAGAACACAACTACACTGTTGGGAAGACATCTTTTAGGGGCAAGATATGTAGCTTTATATCAAAGCCTTTTGTTAAACACTTTCACAAGACCTAAACCACCTCTATGAAGTGCTACTCACTGAGCCCTTTTAAAGATGGCTTTACAACTGTGATGGTTTGTTAGGATGAAGGTTTTTAGGCAAAATATAAGGACTCTGTTATTAAATTTCGAAGACTCCAGCGCTTTAATTCCATGCCTCCATACGGCCCCACGTATAGGTTGAGCCTCTTTAAAGTTGGCTTCACTTCTGTACTGAAGTGCAGTGCACAGAAGATCTTTCTGGGGCCATTTAGGCGTTCTCGCAGGAAAATCTGAATGCCTCAGGAACTCTTATTAACAGCGTTTTCTTATGGGGCGAAAGCGTGACACACAAAGCGTTACCAGCCGCATAGAGTGGCTTTCTCGTTGAGTAACGATAGAAATTCTTTGCATGTAAAAGAAAGGACCGGTGAATATTGCAATGGATGCAGTGAGGTCTAGAGGAACCTTGACCTCACCGTAGAGCCCAGAGGAGTTAGGAAGACAGGGAGAACTCACGGTGAATGCGAGCTCCATCTCTGTGTGGCGCGTGGTGCCGACGAAGATTCGCTGGGCGAGAACGGCGCGGCGAAGCTTGGCGAGCGTGTCGAGCGCGGGCTCCATGCCCGGGTGGCTCATGAACGAGATGAGCAGGCCGCAGTAGGCGCACGAGATGACCGTGCACAGCAGCCACCAGCTGGCCGCCACCAGGCGACGCTTGAACGTGCTAGAGAAGCGGCGGTCGCAGCCTGCAATGAGGAGCAGGGCGCGTGCCGCATGAATGCATGGATGAACATGAACACGCGTTTATTGGAAACGAGAGAGAGAGAGAGAGAGAGAGAGAGAGAGAGAGAGAGAGAGAGAGAGAGAACTCTCCTTGACATGACCCGAAACATTGGTGATGAGTCGGAAATGGGATAAGAAGTAAGGAATGGGGAGAACAGGGAAAGAAACGCAGCTAGAAGCAGTCCTCAATGCCGGCTTCTCTGGTGAAAATCAGCAGAGTGTCGAGCAGGTGCTTCCTGTGAGGTGAGGCTCCAAGTGGATTGACCCAAAGTTCGTAGTCTGCCGGTCGTAGCGGGCAAAGTGTCTTTTGGCAGCGTTCTCTAGAAACAGTGAGTGCCGAACATTCTCACAGGAGGTGTCACGCACTGCCCAGCGCCGGCACATTTCTGGCACCGGCCCCGCCCGAAAAAGTAATGAGCCGTACTTGGCGCAAGAGCCGTGCCCGTGCTTATGCGTCTTAGCCGCATTGTTGCCCAACGGTTGAATCCGGGGCAAAAACCACCAAGAAGAATCCGTCTGAGCCTCGTGAAGAGCAAATCTCTAGGGGTGTAGTCAGGGCTCACTGATGATGACTATACTCAGAAGGGAAGGAGGACAAGGCGGGGAGGCCGACGGGGAGTGCCACAGCGTTGAATAATGTTACAGATCGTATTCGGCGGGACTTTGCATAACGTCCCGCCGAATATAGGTTAATGCGGATTTTTATATAATCTCTCCAGAAGATAGGTGATCTGCGGATTTTCATTAGTTTTTTCCAGAAGATAGGTGATATGCGGATTTTTATATAGCCTCTCCAGAAGATAGGTGATATGCGGACGGTGCGCCGAGCATTCCGCCGCAAATTTGTTTTTAAATGCAATTAAGAGACCCGCCCTCCACAGTTTTGCGTTCCTTCGTTTCTCCCCAAGTCCGGAGGCCACATTACTTTACCATTTCGTTGGTGCCGACTGCGCAGAACCGTGTGAAGTCTGCTCCGCTGATAAGGCTGCAAGTATAGGGGTTTCGACTTGAATGCACGTCGCCAGCGAAAACAAGACAAGGACGAAGAATGATGCGCACAGGACGCTTCCGTTGGTGAAATGCATTCTGCAGAGTGCCTTTTGGGTGACGGTGACTGAGTGAACAGTGAATTGTGTGAATAGGACCCCAAGATTAGAAGTGTGTACAATGTGTGGATTGGGACCTTTCCCTTTCTCCTCCTCCTCCTCCCCCATCCCTACTTCTCTGCAGGGCCTCTTGGCCTCTAGTCTTTAATAGTGTATCTCTCCCTCACTGGTGATACGCAAAGATGCACACAGGACAGGCATACTGTGTGCATCTTTCTTCTGTACTTGTCTTGATTTCAATGGTGAAGTGCATTCTGCAGTGCTGAATCTCAGGTCGGCCTTGCCTCCAGCTGCGGGTCCAATTTTACGCCCTTGCGTGCTTTACAGTGCACCTTAGAGACGCTTTCGTGGTGTTTTTTCACCCCGTAAATGACGCCAACAATCCCCCACTGCAGCCTAGGTAGCACAAGCTTTGCTTTTGCTCCAGAAATAAAGGGAGGAACGTAACTCCCGGTGGAGCCGTTCAACGGGTGCTGCCGTAGAGGTGTTCTTACCCAATGCGGGCTCCCATATTTTATTAGAATCTGCGTGAAACCAAAACTCATTTGGCCGCAATCGCGTTCACCTGGTACCGCGTGTCCACTAGGGATTCAGGGGGTACTTTGGGGCTGGTATTTTTATTTGTTGTCTGTAAATTCTGTTTCCGTACAGCCGCTGTTTTGCCTATAGCCTGAGAGGGAAGTAGGAGTATGAATACAGCTAAATCTTGACGAGCTACATATGCGCCTAATAATATCTGGAATTTCATAACGTGTGATCGCACACGAAGCGATTACAATGGTAGGAGCCAGAATTGAAGTTACAAAATTCCTTTGGGCGCTATGATTTGTAGAGAAAGCTCCGGCGCGTGCACTTGCATATGAAGCTGCATTTGCAGTGAAAATAAAACGTTAAGCGCACCAGCGAGCGTTAACTATATATTTTTGTTGCGCCATTTTCATTCGTCAGTTCTGGTTTATGTTGCTGCTAGTCGGGTTCCTGGTGCCACGAGTACGTGCATTCTGACACCGTGACAGGTGGTTATGATTACAAAAAAAAAAAAAAGCAAAGCTTGCGCCAAGTGGCGCAAAGCTTGAACCATAGCCAAGCTGGATGATTTCTTTCTATGTAAGAACAGAAGGGCACACCACCACGCATTTGAAATTATTTACATGTTCCGTCATATCTTTGCACTGGCGGTAGCAGTCATCTTATATATCGTCGTCTTCCTCATGCATGACTGGCGGGCCTGGATCGTTTTGTCCGCAGGCTTTCACATTTTTAGAAAAAAATACCAGACTTTGCCCTTAATGTCTGACCGACTACCTTTTCAAGTTGACCAGCCGCAAATGAACACCGGTGCGCTTCCATTTTGCCACACCTGCCGTAATGTGCCATCAAGAACTACGCCGGACACCCCCTCCCCTCAGGGAAAGGCCAGTGTGTGTGTGTTGCTCCAACGGGACCTCGAGAGACAGCTACATTGATAGTGAAACTTGAACATTACTTAGGCAAATGTACAACAACTAATTAGTGACGTCCTTCCCAATCCTCTTTTCCATTTCCGTACCCACAGGGCTTATTAGTCTCCTCTCTGCGATAAATTCATTTATTCATTCATTCTCCCAAAGTGGAACGCTTCAGCATGCGCTAGAACCGGCGGCAACCGTCTTTGCGAACTGGGCGTCTGTAGCGCGAGCTAGCTGTCTTGTGCTCCCCCCTTGAAGCGCGGACGCATGTGAGCTGTGTTGGTATTTTTTTGCGAGCGTCATGCGCAGGCCTGGAAGACGCCGGGTGCTCCCCTCAAGGCGCGTGCTCATGTGTTTGGTAAACGTCATGAGTAACTATTAACCGAAAATTTCGACAACGCCGCACACATTACGGCCAGCAACAGATCCGCTGTTAAAAAAATAAAAGCGTGAATACTGAACTACAGGGAGCTCCTAAAGTCGCTCTTCGATAAACGGGGGATCGCGAGGTCGACCCGTCCTCACCTTGCCATATGATGCCCAGGTAGAGCGCGAGGGCAACGTCCCCGGCCGAGAGGAAGCGGAGAGCGCTGTTTCTTCGCTCGGAGTGCATTACGGCCACGAGCATCGCCAGGGAAACCAGGTAGGCGACCAGCACGCCCAGCCACACCTGCGCCGAGGACGATCGCGCGCCGATTAAAGGCACGATGACGTCACGCGAAACGCCGGAACGACGCTGCCAGTGAAACAAGAGTGGCGCCAAAACAAGGGCACCGCCATTGCGGTAACACGCACGCAACAGCATTGAGATTTCCGATATGCTACTCTTTTGCTCTGAACCATGCCAGGCTCCGCAACACCCACAGTGACAGTACTCACTTTTTCTTCTTTTAAAGCTAGTGACCTGCCAGTGACTGATCTCTATAGTCATTTTCTGGGAGTTTTTGCTTATTGAAGCACCTATTGGGACGGCCGTTTTGGTGCGGGTAAATGTAAATGCAGTAAATGCAGATGTTGTATTAATGCAGCCTGGGGGGTGGTAGATGCTTCGCTGTCAGAACTCCTCGCGAAAATTTCTGAGCGCCACACGCCTCCCCCCTGTTCCTTTCGCTCCTTTTTTTCGCCTGTTATCTACATAGCGAATCGATAAACACTACAATGTAGAATGCCGAAAAATGACTAAAATTTTGTTGTGGAGCAGGATCTTTCGTTTTTTTTTTACCGCGAACCCCCCCCCCCCCCCCCCCCCGGTAAAAATACCACCCGGAAAATTTTTCTGTCTATACGTGTCACTGTCGCCTAAGGCAGGCGTGTGCGTGCGTGTGCGCGCACGTAAAATCTGCCCTCTAGCGCCCTATCTAAACGACATGCGGCGCCAGATTTCCGTCCACCGTATACATAAAGGTCAAAGGTCAGCGCATTCCACCCACTCACCTCAACGGCGAAAGGGCGGACAATGAGCAGGGCGCGGGGTTTCTCTGCGGGCGAGCGCACGATGAACTTGACCACCTGGGAGCGGTGTTGTACAACGTGCACGTTCAACAGCGAATACGACAAAACACAGGCGAGAGGTGGAAGACGTATACAGTACCTGTATGTAGTAGTAGTGGGTGTAGTCCAGGACTTCTTCGCGGTACGGTGTTTGGAAGGAGGCACTCACAGCGAAGTCGACCTCCTGCGAGACCGAGATAACACCTCTCGTCGGGATGCAGGTTACCTAGAATACCCCATATCGCTGCTCAAAGCAGTGGCGAACACTCTGAGTTTCTTTAAAAGTCTTTGGGGAAGAGGCTCAGAGACGCCTCGCAAAAAAGTAAAGTGAGCGATAAAAGGTAAATTCGAAAAATTTCAGCGTACATAACGGCCAACTATTTTTCATTAGTGCGGTTCTTTCTACGCGTACTACAATGGAAAAACGAAACGCGAACACAAAAATATGAACTAAAACACACAAATAGCGCGATTTCTTTCCATGCAAGTCAGAATGACGCCTGGCTTAGCTACAAAAACAAAGTTGGGAAATGTGACTTTCCATATACATCAATGGCGCGCCATTATTTGATCTCAACGAACAGTATTTTTCAGTTTCGAGTGTTCCGGTTCATATTTTCTTGTGTTTTGTTGGTTATGACTGTACAGTCGACTATCGATAATTCGAAGTCGCTTAGTTGAAAGTTTCGGTTAACTGGAAGTGATGTTCCGGTCTGGGCAATTTTACATGCAATTCAATAGAAGAAATCGCTCGATAATTCGAAGCTAATTGGCCCAATATTTTGGTTAATTGGAAGTTATTTACGAAGAAAAAGCATCGAGGTGACCACCATCTCTGGATAAAACTAGAATTCCTTTCGTTGCAAATGTCGACAAAAGACGATCGTCTCTGTCGACATTTGCCAATAAATGCCTCCCTTTGCTTCCCCCCTCACCTCTCATGCTGTTACCCTTCCGTCGAGCTCCTCCCAAGGTTAACACGCTAGAGGTTTGCTCAAGTGAATTTAAATTTACCGCGTTCCGCTGCTCCAAGTCTGGTGCCTAGAGTTCCTCTATATAGCTCCTGCAGAGCTATATAGAGGAACTCTATCTGGTGCCTCGATGGCAGCGCTGCCGTACGGCGGAGACGCGCGTGAATCGACGTGCTCTATTTCTACGTTTATAGAACCACGTTGCGCTACTCCACGTACGGCCCACGCAGAACGCAGAACCTATTTGGTGAAACCTTTCGTTACTGTTGTCGTGTGATTTCTCAAATGCCCCCAGGAGCGCGGACAACAGCAGGCGACGGTTTTCTGCAGTAGATGTAGTACATTATTTGCTATCGCAAAAACCACGCATCCATGAATTTTCAAAGAAGGAACACTGCAAATATCACTTATGTATTGATGTTCTGCCTTGTGTTTGCATAATGCCTTGTCTTTGTTCAACAATATTGACAAGTATGATTATTGACACCGGAATTAGACGTATAGGCTATGAGTATATAAGACTATTGCGCAGATTTTGTTTCACTTTGGCCGGGTGGCTGAATCGAGTCACGGAGAAACTGACTGGATAATTTTCTGTTCTTAGGGCAGCGCTGTTATCACCAGTCGCTGCGCCCTGATATGTGGGTTATAATAAATTCTCTTTACCCTCAGACAGACACACAGACAGACCAAAATGTCTGGGTTTAAGTAATACCCGTGCTACAAGAGCGTTTGGAAAAGAATCTCAGTCGAATGACCTTCGAAGTTTCAAATGTCATTCGAACTGGAAGGAGTTTCGCCGATCTACACGGCGATTCTCAAAGGCAGTTGAAAGTTTCCGCATTTGCCCGCCATGTTTTGGTGTCGCCACTGCTGCCATGTTTCGTTCTTGGCGAAAATGTAATTTTAGAGTTAAAATGGGAAAGAAAATAATTATTAGAGATCAAATTGATAACTATCTACAAGCGCGCACAAAACATGCACAAGGCCGCCAGTTTCTTTTTGTCTTTTTTCGCACCGCTGGTGTTGAGGGTACCAAGTTACCTCGTAATCGTAGAGCGAGTGACAGAGAACGAAAACAAGTGAACAAGTGAAAAATTATGAAGATCTTGCACTTTAAACACAAAGTTTTTCTCGTAAATAATTGGTTTTGTTATTACGGCTTGCAGAAACTGAGCCCGAGGGTACGACCGTTCGTGTTTCAAAGGCCCTTGAGACTCTCAAAGGTCAGTTGTCGTGCTCCTTTGACTCAAATGCCATTTTAATAAAATGCCTTTGAAAAACGTCGTGTAGCAGCTCAAAGGTGTCATTTGAGTCAAATGACATTCGACTCGAAGGCCTTCGAAACGCTCGTGTAGCACGGGTATAACTCAAAAAAGACTATCGTCTTTAAAAGCATCGAGGTGACCGTCATTTCTGGATAAGACTCAATTTTATTAAGCGCCAAAGCACTGCCGTGCTCTGCAGTATGTCAGCGCCATCGTTACCGACGCAGCGCACATTCGTAAAGCTGCAGGTCAGCTGAGACTCGCGCCATCGTTTGCCCCTCTCTATTTTGAGGTCCTCAACCCTCTTTGGTGCGCACAGCTCCGTGCAAGCAGTTTACGTTCTGGACGCTTCAGGCTTCGACTTTAGCGATAAGTCTCAAATATTAGGCCAAACCGTGTCGTATGCTCGAATTGCCGACGAAAGTCGAGATTCTGAACAAAATCAAGAAGGGTGACTTGTTGCCGACTAATGGAAATGCTGTTGCGCTTTCTGTTTAATTGGATCGTTCGGTCAATTCGAAGTTTTTTGCGGTCCCCGCGGACTTCGTATTAACGGGAATCGATTGTAATATAATAAGATGGCAGGTCGTGACCTTAAATAAATAATGGTAACACAATTGTTTGGGAGCTGGTTAAGGATGCACGATTAACTCTTGCGCTTATAGTTGGAGCAGAACAAGGCAAGGTAATTAAAAATGAAGTGAACGGGATACAGCCCTTCACCACACTCGCTTCATTTGTAATTATATCGTCCTTTTCGTTATAATGCACAAGATTTATTCGTGATTAATGGGGTTCACAGCACTGGAAAGAAAATTTCTGGATGCTAATGAATAATGACGACATTTGGGGGGGGGGGGGGTGCCCGAGTTTCATCATCAACCAGTTTTAAGAAAAAAAACAATAAGCAACAAGCAATCAACAGCAAGCGGAGCAAAACGAGGCATGAAATATAAACAAGCAACAACAAAGAACAAACGTGCAGCCGGCAGCCACAACCTGCTGACGTCCACAGCAGAGCGAAGTTCTTTCCCACGGACTTCTAATCGCTTTTATCCTGCACTAGGCAAATACATCCCTCCACCGAATTTTATGAGTTTGTACGCACATTCTCTGCTCTTACGTAGAAGCTAGACTATATAACCCGGTTTTATTATTCCAAGCATTGTTAAAGGGGTTTTTAAAAATTGGTTTGCTTGTTGTGATTGGTATTCATTGCGTATTCTCGTCCCGTTCGTGCTCAGTATGCCGTTAGCAGTCATTCGTGAACTGCGACTGGTTGACGGACCGCCTGTCATCGCCGCAAAAACGGCCAAACACCGCGCTAAAACATGGCGAAGTAAACCTCGGTTTACGTTATCGCGCGTCATTATGGCGTGGGAATAAGAGCAAAAATGTGCCGAAAAACCGTACAGTGAACACACCAGCCTAGGCAACATTTCTTCGCGCCTGTAGTTGTTTATTGGCGATGTGTAAAGACGGCTTCGTGGCAACGCTAATGGGACCTGACGGACTTTGTGTGGAGCAACAAACGGAAGGCAGCAAAAAGCAAGCGGGTGACAAAAGGGAGGGCTTTCACGTTTAAACGTTCCCGTAAAGTGCCGTTGAAAGTAAGGGCGTATGAGGAAAGTCAAGACGAACAAAAAAAAAATTGTTAAGCTGTGCAAGACGAGTGAATAAGGAGGAGTACTTTGACGGGAAACGCCCGTGTTGTAAAGAGTGGCCACATTCTGCTGTCAGCTTTCGCGAGGTGGTGTTGTCGGGCGTCGTGTTTCTGAATGACAGAGCCGTCTGAAAGAAACTCGGCGGGCGTAACGCGGAAGTCTTGGGTTGTGTGTCGCTGTGGCTGGGGGCAGTTGCTCACGCGACCACTAAAAAAAAAAAAAAAAAGGAACTGTCACTTTACTGGGTGATATCGTTTCGATATATGACCATCGTCTGGCCGAAAACCCCAGAAGAAAATATGCAACTGCAACAAACGAAACAAAGGGGTTTATATTTAAGCTATCAACTATTTATACTTCGCATATCCTTTCCCTCAACAGCACAGCAGACTTATTGGTAGGTGTCATTTTCAAGTGTCAACAATGCTCTTTTGATTGCCGGAAGTGTTCGTGCTAGGGCAACAAATGCGAGTACTGCAGCAAGTGAGTGACGTGGTACCCTCCACTGCTGATGTCGTCTCTACAGGAAGCACGTCATCGGGAACGCAATAGGGCGGACTTTTCTATACGCCCAATCTAACCCACGAGAGTAATTGTGAGAGCGTGGCCTTCTCACGTGATGCACGGTGACCTCGAGGTGGTGGTGCTGGTAGAAACTAGAGGTATGCATGGGCTCGGGCTTACCCGAAAGCCCGAGCCCAGCCCGGCCCGCGGGCCGGGCTCGGGCCACCCGACTTACTTTTCACCCGGGCCCGGGTCGGACTCGGGCCGAAATGTAAATGCTTCGGACGGGCCGGGCCGTCCTGACGGCCCGGGCTGGCCCGGCACAGTGAAGCAATACTAAGGTTTTCGATATCACAGAAACTACATGTTGCTGACGCGGTAAAAGAACGGATCAGGACTTGTTATGCTTAATTGGGGTTGTTTTGCCCGTTTAATGTTGGTTTTTCCTGTTATCATTTCCCTTACGATGCATTTTACCGCCTTGAGGTAGTTTTCGCTTCCAAACGTGCCCCAATCAGGCGCGGGCCCGTACGGTATTTGGGTTGGAAACACGCAGCCGGCCCGTCGGCCTTCTTCGTCCGGTCGGGCCGGGCCTACTGCGATAAGCACCGGGCCCGGGCTGCGCTCGGGCCCAAATTTTTGGCCCGTGCAGAGCTCTAGTAGAAACTATATTTATTCGAAGCTGTGTAGAAAGAGGCGCCGGTTGGGAGCACCGTCATGCTGTAGTCCCCTAGTCGACGGCCAGGAGCCCGTGGGCCCTAGCGCTAGTTCGGTCAGCTGGATCGCGCGCGCACTTGCTCTTGTGGGTCGGAGCTGAGCAGCACAGCCTCCCATTGCTCTAGCGTACTGAGTGGCAGGGACAGAGTAGGAGGGGGGGGGGGGGGTTGGCAGGGCAGGCGCCCACTATGGGGTGGAGGGAAGCGAAAGGCGCGCCGCACCACGCGCACGTGTGGCGATGATCCCGTTTTATGCGGTGGAGGGAAGCAGTGCAATTTCGGTTGCGTGGTTGAAGGACTGAATTCCTTTCATCCACCCTTTCCCACTCTGTTAAGCCTCTCGCCACTCTGTCTTGTTACCCCCCCCACCCCCCCCTCCCCCGCCTTCTGGTCCCCCAACGCAACACCGTACTGCCACTTGTCACTCTCGTCGAGACTTCACCAACAATAGCTTGAGGCGAGACCGAGAGAGAGAGAGAGAGAATAAACTTTATTTGGGCCTGCAGACGGTGGGGCGCCCTTAACAGGGGCCCAGGTGCCGTGACGCGGCCGCGACGTCGTTACGATAGCACCTCTTGAGCTGCACCCGGGCGCGCTCTACGAGGTCGGGGGGATCGTACCCCCTTCCGCGCGTCGCACTCCGGCCGCTGCCGTTCGAGGGCCGCCGCAACCTGCTGGACGGCCTGTAGCTGGGTGTTATAGTCCTTGCTCTTCTTCGCCGCATTGTACTGCGGTGGGAGCGTAGTGGTCTCGCTGGCCTCACGCGGTCGTAGTTGACAGTTCCAGAGGAGATGAGCCTGGGAAGTGCGGGCAGCCCTGCAAACTCTCAACTGCAAATCGGCGGCGGGCCCCGATCGAGTGGCGAGACCGAGACATATCCCAGAGACATATCGCATAGTGAGGCGTCCACGTATACCCGGGGGTCTGCTTCCAGCTGTCGGGCGAGTGCCTGTGCCCGCGCGGCACGCCTCTCGTCGTTCCTACCTGCCTGCATATTGCACGGCAGGGGCTTGGTCTTGAGCGCTTCCCTCCACGGCGGAGGTAGAGGGTGCTTAGGTATCTGTGGTTCGATGGGCCAACCAATCTTCCGGAGGACTGCTCGGCCGTGCTCAGGTCTGGCTCAGTCGCACTCTCTGGTTAGACCGATGAGCCTCTATGAGCTCGTCAACCGTATTATGTACCCCCATGTCCAGCAGCTTCTGCGTAGACGAGTACTGGGGCAGGCCCATAGCCGTCTTGGTGGCTTTCCTTACGATCGTGTCTAGCGTGTTCCTGTTCGCCTTCGTTAGCTGGAGATACGGGGCCGAGTAGGTGATGCGAGACACGATGAACGCTCTGACCAGGCGGAAGGCGTCGCCTTCTTTAAGTCCTCTGTTCCGGTTCGCAACGCGTCGGATCATTCCGGTGACCTGTTCGGAGGCCATCTTGATCTTAGCAATGGCCGCTGCCGCCTTGCCGTCTCGTTGTAACAAGAGACCGAGGATGCGCAGCTGCTGCGTGGGCTCGATGTCTACGCCGTCGATGGTAACGACCACATTCGGCTCGGCATCGTTCTTGCGTCTTCTGGGCTGCACGATGAGGAGCTCCGACTTCTGGGGTGCGCAGCACAACCCGCAGGTCTTGGCGTATTCGTGGACCGTCGTTGCCGCCTAGCTCCACCCCCATGTGCGCGGCACAGAGTCGGAGGGAGTTCTGCCGCCGCCGACGCGGTGGTTCAAAGTTTATGAGTGCAGGTGGTTGCCCCTAGCAAAACGAACCGAGGGACGTAAGAGACAGACGACAGTCGTTTTTTCGGTGACGCTGTTCGATTAATCGCTTGTGATTATATGCTCTTTCTTCATTAAAGTGCTTAGGTTTCCAATTTACAGTTTTGTGTGGCGGGCGCACAAGCCCTCCTTACGCCCAATCACTGGCCAATCCCCAACGTGGGTACGTGCCGCCGGATGCTCTCACGAGACGCAGAGCTCATTATATTGTTCCAACCTCTACTTCCGAATTTTTAACCAGAGAGAGAGAGAGAAAAAATATTTTTATTTCTCCAGCAGAGGCTGATGTGTGGGCGTTGCCCTGTGGAAGGCGTCCCTAGTCCGGGATGCCTTGACTTCGGCTGGCCGTCCGTGCTCGGGTCACCAACTTAAGCTGGATATCCGGGTCCGGGCTGGCCAGGGAAGCCCTCCACTGCTCGAAGGTTGGGTTGGAAAGGGGGGGCAAGTCTGGAGTTCGTTGGCACTCCCACAGTATATGGTAGAGGGTGCCAGGCTGGGGACAGTGAGCACAGAGGGAAGAGTGTTGGGTGGGGAAGATGAGGTGGAGGCGGGTGGGATGTGGATAGGTATTCGTTTGTAGCCGCCGCCAAGTTGTAGCGTCCTCTCTGGAGAGGCGCCAGTGTGGTGGTGGGAGACGACGGCGAGTTTGCCGGTAATGCGCGAGAATCTCCGTGTAGCCACTCAGTGGGTGGGGTTGATCGTGAGGGGGTAAACATTGACCACCGTCGGCAATGGCTCGGTGTATCATATCGCGAGCCGCGGCGTGAGCCGCTTCATTGCCGGGGATGGCGGCGTGTCCAGGAGCCCAGACGATGCGGATGTCAGGGGTCGTTGAGCAGTTTTTGAGGATGCGAAGTGCTGATGAAGAACTTGTGATTACAGTCAAAGTCCAATTTAACGAAACCAGATTTAACGAAAGTTCCGGCTTAACGAAGATGTCACGAGCCGCCCTCAGACGCACATAGAGACCAAAGGGTTGACAAACTTGAAATAACGAAATCAATTCCATGGTCCTTCTCGCTTTAACGAACGTTTTTACAGAAAATGCCGCTCAAAAAGTGTTAATTTTTGGTCTGGTTTGTAGAGAACGCCTTAGGGTTGATTCATGGCGCCGAAGATAACATCACGGAGAGCCTTTGTCGCGCTTTTTCGGAACTGCGCGACGCAAAACGGGAGTTGTAATTTTGCTGCAGATGTTTGCCGGAACGCATATAGCGAATTAATTGAGCACGAATGCCTAACTCGATTTACCGAAGTTCTCGATTAAACGAAATCGCGTTAAATAGAGTTTTGACTGTATATGCTTTCTTCATTCGAATGCTTACGTTTCTAATTACAAAATTTTGCGTATCGGGCAAGTCAGCCCTCCTTACGCCCGATTCCTGGCCGATCCCCCACGTGGGTGCGTGCCGCGTTGCAAGGGACATCACGAGGCGCACGCTCACGTGCTCTCGGCATTTTCTTGGAATTTTTTCTGTTCATTAATGGCGCAATCAAGAGCTGACACAGCTCTTCTGATAAAAGTGTGCCGAAATAGCTCATGATATTGGCGTGTTGCGCTTCACCGTCCGTCCTGACTTATCCGGCTCCCCTTCGGAGCCCTTTCTCTGTTTCACCAATAAAATCACAGCACCCCCCTGTTTATTCTGTCATTCCCATCTTCCTCCCTAATATTTCCCCATAATTTTACCCGACTGCGCTCACGAGAAGGGCTCACAATCTTCGATCTGAAAAGCTATTTTTAGTTTCTTGGTCTCTTTCCTTAACCGTTGGTACATCTTTCTCATCTTTAAAAAGACAGCATGCACCGTAGTTTCCGGAATAGAACCGGCAGCCTCGCACACAGGTGCCGATTGGCCGCCAGCGCCACAAGGAGTGCCACAGTGCTGTCAAAAGTGTGCGGTATACCGACAGGCGTGTCAGACAGGCGAGCACTGTGCACGCACTTTTCTGGAGACCATGCCTGCGATGCCGGTCCAGCGGCCTCTTCTCTTGGCACCCCAGGTGGCTTCCGGGTCTCGCACGGGAACGAGGCTGGCGGAGAAAGAGGCGTAAGCGGAGAAGAAAACAAAACAAAACAATCACAAAAAACAGAGAAGATGCGTATTGCCTCAGCGCTAACGTAGGGAAAAGGTGTCACACTAGATTACAAACGTCTATGATGCTCCCAAAACACCACCGACGGGCACCGTTCCTTTACCCGCATATGCACTGACAAGGCTGGTTAAGGCGAAGCAAGTAACACACGGGCGAGTGTTTAACCTGCAGACGAGTGATAGTGGAATTATTCATAACGTGCGCCTGGACTCCAAACCAATAACGAAAAACCTCGTCACTAATTTTCTGGCTGCACCTTATGGTGCACCCGGAAAGAACTTTATATAAAGTTTACACCCCTGGTCAACTCGGAAGTCTAGCTCGCGTGATATAAATAGTGTAACAGATGATCATCTGCAGAGGTACGGTCTAAATGCGTTTTCGCCGCGGAGCATGCACCTCCGTTACTGCAAACGTATGATATTGGTGGAAATCATATTGCGACGTCGTAAGAGTAACATTTTTCGCAACAGCCACAGCAGCAACAAAACACAAAGTCACGAAAAACTACTTTGGTAGTAATCTCAAGGATGCGGAAGCATTTGCTCGCGTTGACCGACTCATTGCGCGGAAGCGAACAGGCCAGCGTCTCTGCATTGACTGAAGCGTTCACTATTCGGTACACGATCCCAGTTTTTCCGCCGCGCATTAGCTGCTTTATGGACGTGCTCGGGATTCGAGGAGAATTGAGACGATGAAGCGGGGGCCGCGGTGGAAGTTGTTGGTGGGAGCTAGACGAGGAATTTTGCCGTCGCGGAGGGAACCTTTGTACGTATGTGGAGCACAGCAGAAAGTCTGCGACGTCTTTGTCGGAAAACGCTTGATGTGACATGTCAAACGGCATGATTCAACCGCGCTTTGGTGACTTCTCAGCGAAAACTTTTCTTTTAAAGTACTTGACGCAAGAGTGCCCTTTCTGTTGTTTCTGATGACGTGCGCCGGCGGGTTGCCGACAAAGCCATTCTGCGTCTTCGTCGCGTTTTGCCTCGACTTTCTCGTCGTCTAAGTGAGATTTGTTCCGGGTAACGTTAGGTATTCCGCACTTGCATCGTACTTGGCGCTCGTCCAAGGGAGCTAGCTCGGTACTTTTTCGTGCCTGTTCTGCATGACGGCTTTCCCTGTAGAGTCGCTGGCTCGCTGCTCTAGAGCCCCACCTTTCCTCTTCTGGTCTTGTTGGTAGCAGCGGTTCCTTTTCTCCTTCTCTCATTCAGATGTGTTTTTTTTTTGGCAACCGACATGCTCGTTATCAGTCGGCGTTTTTTCGCCTTTGTTATTCATCAGTGAACTGTTAATGGGGTGAACAACGGCACGCGGCGCTCCTTTAGAGAACCACCTAAGGGAAATTTTCACCACTGCGCATCAGCGCGGTGAAGAAGAGACTGTTAGAGATTAGCGTATACGTACTCTCTACAGGCGCTGCCATTCCGGCCAGGTTGACCTTTTTTCTCTCTTCCCATTCCTCTCCTTTTCTTTTTCTTTGCTATCCTCAACTCGGACCAAGTTTATTCATCATCGTCATCATCGTCATCATCAGACTCAACATTTCCTTATGCTCTCCTCATTACGTCATATCTAACTGGATTCGCTGAATAAACCTAATTCTTCTTGGACAATCACCCTAAGTGGGTAGGCGACATTTTCTATGGATCATCATCATCATCAGCAGCAGCATCATCATCACAATCATCCTCATCATTGCCGTGCTTGGAGGGATATTTGCGAAACTGGAGAAATTTTAAAACTGAGGCACCAAGATTAGTGAGCGTACATTGTAGGGAGCGCGGAAGCGACGTTCTCCGAATTGCCTTAACGCTTCGCTTGCCCTCCCCAGGGCTCTTGTGCCTCCTCTCAGCGGGAAGCGTTTCGTGTACTCCCGCTACTCCGTGTATTCGCCACTTAGACTACCATTGGTGAATATGCGGTGCGCGGGAAAATGCTTTGCGGCAAAGCCATTTTTATAGAAGCACCAGCAATGTACGCCAACGCAGACGGTTCAATAGCGTCTTTCTCTATTGGACTTGAAGGAGGCGCGCGAGAGCGCCTGATAATGAAAAGGGGTGATGCCTTTTCATTCATCCAGTTGAGCATAAAGGTACGAATGGGAAACACACTTATTTTTTTTATATGATTATAGTAGCAACATGGCAACCTCGTCGGTTTTTTGAAGACAACGCGATGAACCTCACATCAAAAGTCACAGGTTGTATAAGGCTGCGCACATGTACGACTGCAAAAAAATCGCAGCGTGCAGTAACAATGCCTACGCTACGCTTTGGGCCTGCTTGGTGGAATAGGCTGTCATTTTTTTTTGTTACGACGTAAGGTAACAGTTTACCAGAAGAATCACACCAGCTATAAGCAGCCGCAAAGAGCGTTCACCTCACGTTGAAGGCGTCAGCAAGGCTGTAGATGAGCGAGAAGTCCACGCCGTCGAAAGTGACGAGGCCGTTCTGACTCGCTTCTTTTGACACCGAGAATGGAGAGTACTGAAACATCGCACGAGAACACATTGATGCAGCGCTTAACCGAAAAACTAATGCTTGGGGCAAAATGCATAGAAAAATCCCCCGCATTTCCCCGAGGGGAAGAATGTGAAAGTGCGAATGCACGAGTTGAATTTGCGTGGTTCGGTAATGTTCGCGAAAGAGAGATCACACACGCACACACAACTACAAAGAAAGAAAGATGCATTTATTCACAGACACCTATTTGTGTTGTCGTTGTACTTGATTGCTAGAGCGGATCTCAGCTTTGAAATTTTGTGTCAGTACTCCTTTAAGCAGGTGCATTAGCCCTTCTCACGCCCGATTCTTGGCCAATCCCCCACGTGGGTATGTGCCATGTCAGCGGCCAGGCAGCGCGCGCCCATCTCCCCCCGTTGCCAAGGAAGACGAGGAGATTCCTGGCCAATCCCCCACGTGGGTATGTGCCATGTCAGCGGCCAGGCTGCGCGCGCCCATCTCCACGTGCGCGGACATCGCCGGTGGACGCAGGTTCAGGGTCGCTTAAGAAGTGCATTGCACTTAATAAACAAATGTCCAACAGTGGCGGCAAACGAGCGGCTTGCGGGAATGCTTCTCAGATTAGTTTTCAGAAAACGTTTTCAATAAAGTGATGTTGCATATTGAATTCACTGTCCCTTTAAAATGGGCAGCAAGTAACGCTGCCGTCTCATTGTTAGGACGCGTTTATATTTGAATGATTTCCGATATTTGAGAACTGAAGACAAGTGCCTTCAGTAACCATTATCTACCCAACCCTCCAGTAGTTTTGCGATGCTGCATGTATTTCCTTTATGATATACACATTCTATGAGATGCCATTGGCACTTCGCATAGGGCCGCTCCGTCAGCTTTTTCGGGTGTCGGAGGACGCTTACCTCGACGTATCCGACACGTAGACGCTTCTGGCCAAATTGCCGTATGACTGGGGAAAGCTCGAGCGGCAGCACCGTCCTGTCGAATCCCTTCCGCATTTCCCACAGGGCGTACTCGTCTAGCTCGGAGCAATTTCGCGAGAGAAGATTGGCTCGCTTTATCTCGAACACCGTCTGCGACAACGGAACAGCGCTTCTTGTAGTAGTCTGTCCTGGCAATAAATGCAACGACGCACCATGTGGTTTCACGCCCTGGAAGTTGCGAAGTGATTTGTTAGAAAAGGCGAGAAGTTCACGGAATTCAAGGGAGGCGGTCGAAATTTACATGACTTTCGGTGTCACGGCTTGTATAGGTGCTCAATACGGGAAGGTTCCTCCCAAGACGGCCACCGCTAAGCTGACAGCGTGGCATTTATATCGCTGCTCCGGCATTCGTTAGGCTAAGCTTTCGTAGCTTAAAGACTTGTTCAATTGCGAGTAGGATGGCGAGATAAGTGCTTTTTACACTTTACTCTGTGCACTTTTACACTTTACACTTTACTCACGCTTCCCAACTTGCGCGTTGTAGACTAGAAAAAAAAGAGCCACACGGAATTCATAGCGCCCGACAAAACGTTGCCACCCGACCTTTGTAGGGTACATAAAATCCGGCCGGACTGGGACTTTCAGAAGTCGTCTAGGAGATGGAGTACCTATGTTTTAAAGTGCGGGAACAGAAGTCTCGCTTACTGTAAGAGTGAGCACAGTTTGGGAAGGCGCGAGAGGCGTGGTGGTCAGGCCACCTCCCAACCTCGCCACTGCGAACCACCGCGAAGGTCACCGGGCCACGGAATTAAATTACATAGGAGCACCGACTGCCGCCTGCGAAAAATTACCGGCACCGCCTTTCGAACTTCATCGTAGTTCGTAGTTCAATTATTTAGGAAGACGTGAGACTCGGGACGCATTGGTAGACTCGTGGTATAACTTCGTTTAGGAAACCCTACGCTGTTTCTTAAAAGAATTGCAGATATATATATATACAGGAAGAAATGCCGGCAGTCTACAACGCCAAAGAAGGCATAGGGGAATGGTTAGAATATTTTTTACCGTTAGTGACGTTACATTATTATTTATTATTATTAATTACGTGAGAAAGAAAGAAAGAAAAACACGCGCCCAGAGTGGGGACCGAACCCACGCCTTTCGATTAGATCTCGAATGCCTTACCAATTCGGCTATCTGGGCGACTGTGTTCCGCTTCACTTTCTGGGGTATTTATATCTACTACAACTGTATCTGACGCTTGAGGGTGGTAGCCAGCGCCACTCAGACTACACGGGGAGAAGGGGACCTTCTTTTCAACCCCCGGGGCGTGACGCGAGCGTCTACAGCCTGTCATAAGTGGGTAACGGGCGGGAAACCCTCTTATGCTACCTTGGCATCAAGGCTGCCAGAACCGAGGCCCTCGCTAAGCTTTCGCATGATAATGGGGTTTGTAAATGAGGGGCTCGTTAGGAAATACAGGAAGAAATGCCGGCAGTCTACAACGCCAAAGAAGGCATAGGGGAATGGTTAGAATATTTTTTACCGTTAGTAACGTTACATTATTAGTTATTATTATTAATTACGTGAGAAAGAAAGAAAAAAAAAAAATATATATATATATATATATATATATATATATATATATATATATATATATATATATATATATATATATATATATATATAGAGAGAGAGAGAGAGAGAGAGAGAGAGAGAGATAACTTTTTTGATTGCAGTAGGGTTAGGGGGCTGGAACTCGCCTGGCCCCCTTAGCATAGCCCTGTCCACAAGGGAGAGTTGTGTCTGCGTGTCAGCGCTATCCAGCGCCCCGTCCCACTGCTCGTCGGAGAAAATTCGCGCAAGTATGCACGAATTTTATTTATAATGTTTAGGCTCGGACATGTCACTCACATACAAAAATTTGGGCATTGGCTCGGTTTCGCTAAAGTAATTTTGTACGTGCAGTAAACAGGTTGCGTGGAAAACGTGATGGACTCTCACTTGGTTGGCAGAGACGGGAGTGACGAGCAACAGTCTGCATGCTCCCAGAGTGTTCCGCTTGGGAGTCGCCGGCAGGAATACGACGTACCGGAAGGCCCGGTACAGCACCAAGGAGCTTACCGCTTCGTGTAGCTGTTGTTGCGGCAGCAATGGCGGGAGAAAAGGGTTAGGTTAGGCATACGCCCCAAAAAAGGTGACATAAGTGCTTCGACCTTCTGACTGACTGTATTGCGTTTTGGCCTTTCAAATGTTTGTGTAGCTCAACGGCAATCTGCCCGAGATGGCGCTCTCTCACGCGTAGCCACCAGCTGTAGCGGAAACTGAAACAAAATATTTCCTCGTATGCTTCACTGGTTCAGTGTCACTAGATAAGATACGGAGCACCGTCACTGAGGCACGCAAGTGAGCAAAGGCGGCCATTTTGGTCTTTATCAGTGCTGCCAGATTGTCGCTTCTCCTATTTCACCGCTAACATTGGCGAGGTCATTTGCAAACCACACTGCCGAAGACGTAGCAACACGGCATCTTCGGCCCCACTTCTGTAGCTGAAATGCTGCTAAGCGCGTTTTTCTTTGATTCGCGTTTGGAACGACGCCAGTCGTCCGCAGCCGCAGGACAAGCCAAGCCTGCCACAGTTGACCGACAAAAACGCATAAACAACAAAATGGCGGTGCCTATAAACCGTCGAAGTGTAAACAAGTGTCACGTGATGAAAACTGACCAATGATCACGGCGGCGGCAGGGAACAATAGGAGAAAAGAGTACCGATACTCTGTAACCTTATCTAGTGGCACTAGTTCATGCCAGTGCCA
>NW_027526460.1:23119604-23286622 GCF_048455015.1 Haemaphysalis longicornis | reverse complement strand
GTAGCCGCCAGCTGTAGCGGAAACTGAAACAAAGTATTCCCTTGTGTGCTCCAGTGCCAAATCATTTCCTCAGTTGTTAAAAGCCTCGAATATCCCTTGGATTGCATTATGATATTTTATAAGACTTCTACATTAGATTAAGAGCTATACAGTATCCGTGAGCAAGGTGGCTGTGTTTCAAAGCGAATTTTGCTTCCGGACGCGTATTTCCAAACGCTTCGCTGCACAGAGCACCCACGTGACATGTCTGTTCGCGCGATGCAGAACGGTAATTAAATGTCGTCGTTGGCTGCGCCCCAAACCTAGAGCGACCTAAAACACACCAAATAACTATTATTAACAAAAACGACACGTAGACCTGTGTTCTGAAAAAAAAATTACTATACTGCGGCTCGTTCCTAAAGTTAACGGAGGAGAACATGGCAGACTCCGGAAGGATGCTTCCTATCAGTGACGTGGCCAGAAATATTTTTCGAGGTTGTTATACGTTCCCGGCAAAAAAAACCAAAAACAAAAAACACCTAAAAGGAAAGATAGCCTGCGCGCAAACACCATTTCATTTTCAGTTTCGTATCTAATTTTGTTATTTTGTTTTTACGTATTAATATGCGGATTAGGATGGGAACAACACGGACGAAAGAAAAGGCCGAAGTGAGGAGGAGACAGAGGGGGAATGCATTGCTAAAAAAAATTCGGGGGGCGATCTGACCCCTAAACACACCCTCTTTCTACGCCCCTGCTTCCTATACTGGTTCTCATTCGCGGTTGTGCCGGAAGACTGGATGTCTCCGGTCATTCCGAACAGCGTATTTTCGGGGCAACCTAGCCGTTATCTCAAGTGGGCATTTATATATATATATATATATATATATATATATATATATATATATATATATATATATATATATATATATATATATATATATATATATATATGTGTGTGTGTGTGTGTGTGTGTGTGTGTGTGTATTTTTTTTTTCCTTTAGCGTTAGTGTCCTTCCTACCTGAGCCATTTCAGGCGACTGCAGAGAGGGCACGAAGCAGAGAATATCGAGTCTCGAGAGACCAAATGCGTGCTTTCCGAGTGCACGGGACAACTGCCTGCTCCAGTCTCGAACATCAACGTGCCTCGTGGACAAGACAGTCTTTTCCAAGACGTGGAAGGAGCGCGAAACTTCGAGTAAGCACTCGGCATCTGAAAACAGATATGCATTGTAACGTAGTGTTAAAATACAGGTATGTTCGCTCTCCAAAACGTGGCGTGGCCACGGAGTTTGGTGAACGGACTATCATCCAGTCCACCAGGTGCCGCTATCATTTCTTTCTCAGTCGCAGCGGCAAAGCTTCGCAGTCCGCGTTAGTTTTCCTTGTCAAATCTTCTGGTCACTCACCCGCGCCCTACCCGCCGCGGTGGCCCAGTCGCTAAGGCGTTGCGCTGCTGAGCACGAGGTCGCGGGTTCGATTCCCGGCCGCGGCGGCCGCTTTTCTGATGGAGGCGAAAAGCAAAAACGCCCGTGTGTACGAGATTTCGGCGCACGATAAAGATCCCCAGGTGGTCAAAATTAATCCGGAGCCCTCCACTATGGCGCGCCTCATCGCCTGCGTTGCGTCGGCGCGTTAAACCCTACAATCAATCAATCTCACCCGCGCCCGTCGCAATGGGTGTTTCCATGCTCTCAAGTGAGGCTGGACTGTTTTATCCCTGGAGGCTGGTGAAAGCACATTCTGTTCTTACGGTCATAAAATAATTCGCTCACACTTAAACGCGAACATTTTGCTTTCAATTCTTTATGGCCCAAAACCTTTTGGCATGGCCTAGAAAATTTTGACAGAGACTATACTGAGGTACAGAAGTATTAAGTGGCGCATTGCCTCAGACTACCGTTTGTTCCGGCCTCTAGGGGCCGGCCAGATCGTGGTAATAATGCTTCTAGGCTTGTTTTTAGTATCGTAGTGGTAGTTCCGAAAGCCTATCTGTGCTGATAACATGTTGCAGTATTTTAACGCTACGTTCGCAGAGCAGCCGGTATCGAATTCCTCCTCATAATCTAATATGCCTGAGACATTACGATGACTAGGATGAGTATGACAAAGAAGAGAAAACTGGCCGCGTATCTGCCTGCCCCGCTGCCAATGATGTCGAAAGGCGATATGCTTCTGCCCGCCCTACCACGTAACTCCCTGTCCTCTGTCTCACTATTTTCCCTTCCCTCTTGCTTATCGGTGGCAGGCCTATTTTTGAGTTGTTCACCATGAATTCAACGGTGGATTCATTGGTGGAAGTTCCGTCAATAAATCTTTTATTGACCTTTTTATGGGCGAAGCACCTTAGGAGATCGGGCTGTCGGCGTCTCATGTCGTTGTCGTCGTTCCTTGTCGCATTCTCATGTGGTCCCGGTACTAAAACACCGGGGCACTCGTTTTCCAACGCCTCGCGCTAGAACGTAGCGCGTAATAAAGAACACACCGGGATACTTGTTTTACAACGCCTCGCACTAGAACGTTTCATTCCCGAGGGGAAAAACGCGTACTAAAAGAACACGCCGGGACACTCGTTTTTCGTTCGCGCTTGCTTGCTTGCTTCTATTTGGTTCCGTATAATCGCTTTAACATTAAAATTTGCAGTTCTCCGTTGCGAATTTCACTTCTCCTCCGTACTCGTAATTGGGATGTCGCGTATATCAGCGCGCGCCGTGTGGCAAGAGAGGGGCTTACAATATTTGAATACACTTATACCCTGAATGCTTCGCTCCTTCCCAGGCTTCAGGTTAGTGGGGATGGGCCGAATTTTTTTCGCTAACGGCCCAGTGTAGGTGTTACGGTCCGTCAGTATACCAACGATTTTTCGGGTCATTCAAGCTGGCTTTAACCTAGATAAAGTGTTCTCCAAAGGCTTCTGGACTGCAGATCCCACTGCATCTCGCGGTCGGTGCCAGTAGTCAGATGTGCTTAGTAGGCGGCATAGGCCGATTTGAACTTTGCCGCTCCCTGGCAAAGAAGACAGGAAATGGTTTCTCACCTGCCTCCTTCCCAAAAAAGAGGGCAACGTGACGAGCCTGCAGCACCTTCAGTGAGACATCCCTGATCAGTGTGATTGGAAAGGGGCAAGTTCGCGCAGGCCCGTAATCGGCTGCTGAATAAGCAACGAGAAGTAAATATGAATGTAGGCAAAGCTGGTACCAAACATAGGCAGACATGCTGGCAGTCTCTGGTGGTCTGAAAAAAGAAAGGAATAAAATGGTCAGAGGTGATAAGACTATCTTTGTCTACTCGGTATCATTTCTTAAATAGCGTATGCCTGCTAATTAGAGCGGAAAGTTGGTCAAGTTGGTACTGGGATAACCGAGGCATGTTTCTTAGCGCAAAAAAAAGAGAAAGAAAACACGCGAACACAAGAGAAGAATGCGGACGGGACGAGTTATGTCTAGCGTCTGTCGCGTCCGCATTTTTTTCTTGTGTTCGAGTCTTTTTTGTGCTAGGGAACATGCCTCCCCTGCCTGTTTCAGCGCAAATAGGAAGAAGCCGTAACGTAGCCGGCTTTACATCGAGCCCGCTTGTTCGCGTACCTCATATACACTGTAATGCCCCTATTGTAACACCTGTACACCTGCTGCACTTCATTATCTCACCTGGACTTGGGCTACTTTCGTCTCTTATCGAAATTTCACCGCACTCCCTATCGACCGTTGTGGAAACCGTCCCCACACAGACCCCCACCAACGGGATTGCGACACATCTCATAAAATAACCATTTGCGCCCTTAAACGTGACCCAGTGCGGGTACTGTCAATGCTCGGTCAGGATTGTATCCTATGCTACGACCTCCAAAACTGAAGCATGAGTGAAAATAGACCAGTTGATCAACAGTGCCCATGGAGAACTTCCTCCATTGCAGCTCATGTTCCTCCGCCTGTGTTGATCCTCGTAGCTGTTCCTAATTACCCATTCCCCTACTTGGACCACGGGTACTCCTGTTCCGCATTAAAGGGCTACTAGTAGTATTACTACTGCTACTTATAAAAATTTAAAGCGTTCACCACTTCATTACCAGATTCACAATTAGTACAACGCAGTTTTACATCTAAAACTTCACTTATAGCTTGAACAGCGGTTCCAGTGGCTCTTTTTGTCGTGAATCAAATGAGAAAAATGTTTGGCTCTCCGGAGCCAGATTGCGGACATTGTTAGGTAGTAAGATTATCCCCGTGCATCTCCATATTACTATGCTCCTTTGCCATGTCTTCAAAGAATGATTGCTATGCAAAGAGCTCATGGAATAGTACTTTACTCAACCAAATAACAGAAAGAAAACTGAAGCTGACGGCTGCCTTACCTCTTGCAAATACCGAGGCTTAAGAACGACTATTAGCCCATATCCTCCGCGCTCAGCACTCGGTCTTTGGTCTGAGTTTTCTCGCAATTGCTGGCGGAACACTCCGGGCGGCTTTTTATGCACTCCATGGAACATCATTCAGCCCCGCATTTACTCCCCCTTTTTTATCAGCGCTGCCGCAGTGTTATTCTCACAGTTAGCGTAATCGGCAATTTTAGACGCCGAGCTCTCATTTTGAATTCTACCTTGATGCATATTTATATTCTGAAAAATTACCGCCCTCCAGAAAGAATTGATTCCCCAATGCTGTTATTTGATGAACAGATGTCTCAGGTAATGCATTAGTAATCAGCTAAGAGACGTGGAAGCATTGTAAAACCGTCGTTCCGCTACCAGACTACGGTTTTGATGAATTGCTTTTGTAAAGGTAGGGCGCACCCCTACATGCTTCATTGTGCTTTGCTGCGATTGAACCGGATTTGAAAATATACGACGCCTAACAGCAAGCAGTCTGGGATAAAAGTAAGAGGCGTCGTTGGAAGTGGCTAACTTAACCACTTTCTATCGGCTCCTTTAATAGTAAGAGCAACGCACATCACACCACTACACGCTGGTAGAGGAAAAGAGAACTCAGGTTTTCGATATTGAAACGGCAAAAAAAAAAAAAAGAGCTGGTCACACAAGCACTAAAACAGTGATTGAGCAAATGGGAAATTGATGTTCTGTGGATGCCTGCCTGTGGTAGAGTAAAGTATGTTCGATTTGAGCGGCGCTGCAAGACACGTGGGAGGTGCAGCAGGGACTTGTATGAGGCGGAACCTCGTGTTGTACGTAGTTGCCCTTGCCTGAGAGATGTGAATAATTGAAGCTTTACGAGACGGAAGCCATTAGCGTGCACCACTGTTCCGGGCTCCCAAGTAAAGCAAGCGAAATAGCCCCACCCATTTTCTTTTTCTGAATTTATCTCTTCTCTTCCTCAACCTTCTGGCTCTGCAGGAGGAAAAAAAAATGCAGACGATCGTCAAGGCTATACGCCCTACAGCGACAACTTTTAACTCGTAGCTATGCAATTATAGGTCGTTGGTTTAAAAAGGAAAAAGTAATCTCGAGCGTGATCCGTCTGCAATGTGTTTTTATGCGAATATTGGCATACGACCCTCAATTTACACTATATAATAGTAAGGTATTATTGAAATTATCAATTTTTTTGGTTACTCAACCGTTTGCATACGTGTCATGTCTGCATTGTCAGGGGTATAGAGCGGCAGCGCTTGGTGTTGCCACTTACGGCGAAGCCTATACAACGCATGGCGAATCAGCTCTCCAGAGTCTGCACTCTGCTCTTCGCCGCGGCCCGTACGAACAGCTTGTGGCCGAGATTCGTCAAGCGTATGATTTTCTAACAAGACATGGGCACAATATTATTTTTCAATGGCTCCCTAGCCACTGCGGCATTTATGGGAATGAATATGCAGACAAAGCGGCTCATCATGCCCATGAAAGTGTTCAATTGGCCGACATCCCGTTGTCGCGCCATGATGCAGCAAGGTCACTGCGCTCCATCGCCCGCGAAATCACGCTGACCGTTTGGAATACGCCGCAGTTTTCAAACCCCCGCCTGTACTCGCTCGATCCTGACCTGCAGCGCCACTTACCCACTAACATGCCACGTTCAGATGCCACCCTACTGTGCCGACTGTGGACTGGAGTTGCTTTCACTAAAGCTAACTCATTATCGGCATGACTGACAGCCCTGCATGTGACGTGTGCGCCACGGACGAGACAATAGAACACCTCTTGTGTCACTGTGTCCGGTTTGCAACGCAGAGACTGCACCTGTCAACCGCTTTCCGGAAACTCGACAACCAGCCATTAACTGCGCAAACTGTTCTGTGTCACAGACGTAGCCCATCACAATCCGAAAAGGCCACTAAAGCACTACTTCGGTTCTTAAAGGACACAGGCCTGTCTGAACAATTGTAGACACTGTGCACCATTGTTCATTTGTTATTTGGTTAGTTTACCGTTTCAGTTTAGGCTTTATTAGCGCCTATTCTTTTGGTTTTGTAGTTATCTTCAATTTTTCTTTTTTTGCTTCTCAAGCTCTATTCCTGTCTTTCTCTTTCTTTCTTTTTAAAATACGCGCAAAAATACGCGCCTTCGATGAGCTTGCGCCATCTAGTGATTCACCTCGCGTGTGATCCACTAAATATGCAAGTTATAACTTGCAAGTTATAACTAGCTGTCTGGTTACCCTAATCTCGCCAACTGAGCCAAGTGATACGTGAGTGATGGTCACTCGTTGAAATCACATTTGAACAGCGAAGCTGTTCAGCAAATCGCAATTTTTCGTGTCTGCAGTTAAAAATACCAAGAAATTGCAGAGCGCGCCTGCGTGAGCGCGGGCCTCGAGGCGACCGCACAACGTCCCCTGCGCACGTTCGCCAAGTCAAGCATACCCACTTAGGGACCTGATTTGCCAAGATTGCGGCGACCACCCAGAAGTTAAAACAAGCAAACAAAGAAAATGCCTAGCACTCATGTGTGCGTGCCTCGCGTCGACCGCCCAGCGTCCCCTGCGCACGTTTGTCAAGGCAATAATACCCACTTAGGGAGATTGGCCTAAAATAAAATTGGTTCCAATTCACGCTGTGAAGGTGTTTGGACTGCGAAGCTATATACGACACCCACAACGATTACGCACGCACCGTCACTTGAATTCACAGAAGTGGGTTTACAGAGTGAAACCAGAGACTCTGCCAGCCGTTACCTGGGATTCGCGAGGGCGGAGTACCGAACGCAGCAACGTCGGTAGAAAGAAAACGAAGAGGAGTGTCTTTCGAAGGATAAGGAGGAGGGCGGCACGCGCAGCTATGGCGTCATCTCTCTCACTGCCTCCTCACGCTTGTTTCATGTATCGCCTCCAAAAAGCGCCCTCCCCCTCCCCCAGGGATTCAGCGTCTGCCTCCCCGTCTCCACGTGTCGGCGTAGCTACTATAGCGCTACTATACGATTACAGGTGAAACTTTTGTGAAATCTGCATTATTATGGAAATGCCATGGGTTATAAGTTGTGACATTTTCCGTAATTTTTATATTTTTCTGATTTTTAGTTTTTCAATATTTTTTTCAACCAATTATCTCCCTTTACGTCATTATAACGATTACATTTAAAAAGTTCGCGAAGGCTGCATTATTGTGGAAATGCAGGGCGTTACATGGTCCTGGCTAGGGGGAGGGGGGGGGGGGGGTACGCGGCAAAGAATGCTACGCATTAAAAACTCCAGCGTTCGCCGTAATCGTGGCAACACTTGCTCGGAGCGAGAAAGACGCGTCTTAGCGGACGCCCCTCCAATGTGATTTGCAATGATTATCGCCTCCAAGAAAATGAAAGAAGCTCACACTTATAGCAACAATAATGGAGTAAAGGTCGTTACTGCAGCGAATAAGACGCAAATCGGCTGCAATCGTGGACTTCAACCTACGCGGTGGTCGTGAAGGTTAAGTACAGCCTCCGCTACCGTCAAGACTTACGCGTTAGTGTGAACTTCCTTAATTTTTTTTATTACGGAGCACCGCGACACGCCAAGTGCCGCGCGTGACGTATAGATAACAGCAACGTGGGGATTTATGTCGGTTTTTAAATATTAGATGCGACTGCATCTCATTCACTCGCCTTGTCCCTCCATACGGCGTTGTTGTCCGGCCACACCCCTCCCTCATTCTCCTCGCCGCGCGAGCTGCGCTCTCCTCCGGTCACCCCCTCTCCTCTCCGATAGCGAACACTCTCTCGCGAGGGGCATTTGATTGGATTGGATTGGATTGGATTGGATTGGATTGGATTGGACTTGGATTGGATTAAAGTGGATTGTGTTGGATTGTGTTTCGTCATAGCCGCGCCACGTTGCGTCATAGCCGCGGTCGTTCCAGCACCGGCGTTCCGATTTCGGGCACGTGCATAGACTTGATCTTCGCTGCAAATTGCACGGTGGTCCCGTTACTACACCATCCACTACCCGTACACTTCAGCGACCACAAGGCCGTCATCGTTAACGTTACGCCGCGTATTAAATAAAGAATACATCATACGCGTTCCTCACACGTTTCACGCAATTAGAGAATCAACACAACGGAAACACCAAGTGAACCACCAAGAAGCGTCGCATCTCCACAGGGTTCCCCTCGCGGGAAGGTGGGGTAATTTTTTTCTTATAAGCCCTCTTATGTTGCTCCTAGACATGTATTCCCAGCAAAGCATTTGTGCATTTAAGTGAATCTGGCTTCAGGTGGCTTGGTGTGTAGCAGTTTGCAGGGATACTAAAAATATTTAATAAAAATCCTGTGGCCTTCCTACCTTGATATGAGAAAGCGTATAGAGTGCCTGAAAGAACGTCCTCTCAGCAATGCACGTGTGCGCAGTAGTGAAGCCGATTTTAAAAGGGCTCGGTGTATAAAACAGCGGCTTCAGCATTTAGTCAAAAGTTTATACTTGGGGGATTCTGCGAATTCTTTACAGCCCTCTGCAGCGTGCTTACCAAAGCTTCACCAGAGAAGATTGAAGAGGCCAATTCATTGTCTTGTGCTGCTCATCGAAATTAGTATTGACGGTATCCCCTTATGATTTATTTCAAGATAAGATGCGAAATCTTCGAACGTGTTGACAAAAATTCAGAAGTGGCTGGGCTGTACACGACGACAGAAGATCAGAAAACAGTCAAACAAGAACGGTATTTTAATTCAAGGAACTAAGATCCTGCTGTATTATAATTGAAAGCCAGATATTATACGACTTGATTCGGGAATTGTGTGGTCGACATCGAGAAGGGTTTTTCGCATCTAGTAGAAGCCGGTTGCAACCAATGAATATTCAACTGAAGACCTCTCAAATTGAAGTCTTGGAGTGTAATTTCTTTTTTGCATTAAATAATTATTACTGCAATTTGTTATTTACTCCGTGCTTACCCCGTCGTACTTTTCATCGGAAGAGCATTTTTGCAGTATTTGCTTTCATAATTGTATGGCGCAGCGAAGCTGTTACAGTGCAGCACTACCGATCGATGTATATTTCTCGGGAATCTTTATTGCACGCTTAAACCTTGTCTCTTCATTTCATCAGAAAAAAACCGCCTCCGTGACCGGGCATCGGGACCATGTCCTTCTGCTTAGTGCAACGCCTCAGCCACAGGCCCACCGCCATAGCTACCGTCCTTAGTGAATTGCCGACAGCGCATAGAGAAGGTATTTCTTCGTTTGCTATTTATTTTTTGTAGCTAGAAAATGCCATCATCATTTGGCTTGAAGATGTAGACCGACATGATTCCCTCCTTGCTGCGCGAGATAAACATGCTGGCGGTTCACCGGCCTTTCGTGTGGACAACGGGTGTGATGAGTCGTGATCGAAGTCTTCCTCCACGCCCAACAAGGAAGCAACTGGCCTGGTGGAGGGGAGACGGTGGCAGCCGTTACGGGCATTGCATCGAACTGGTCCGAACGACGAGGAAGACGCTCAGAGAGTCAACAAAAGCACGTCTAGCTGACTAAGACGTAAAAACATTTTTGGAGGAGCCCATTCCAAGACGAATAAATGTATTCTAACGAGGAAAGCGTTGCGAGCGCAGATTATAGAGCCTACCAACAGGACGAGAGATAAAAACGGAACGAGGAGTCCAGGAGATGATTAAAATAAGTAACATCAAAAAGCTGAAAACGGAACATAAAGAGGCAAACGACAAATCGAGCAGTTCCTAGCGGACGATGCCGCGGAAGCGAATTTCAAGTAGTCAAAACATTATCTTGTCTTAGCTCAAAATGAGGGTGATGTCTATTCTGTTGGCAGCTGAAAAAAAGATACTAGAGAAAATTATGTCGGCACCCGTCACTGATTGGCTTTTAAAACTACGTAACGTTTCCCTTAAAAATAAGTGTTTTTTTAATGATCGCGGCCCTTCTCTAGCAGGCGCAATTAAACGTGAGGGCCAGAAATAACGTAGCGTGGCCTAGCGCTACGTAACCTAACCTAAACAGACCTACGTGACCTAACCTCACCGCACGTAAACATAACCAATCATAACCTAAACTAGAATCCTACCCAACCCAACAGAACCGAACGTAGCACAGCCCAACTACACTGAACGAAGCTATTGTTGCGTTCGGGAAGGCGTACCCGAGCCGAGCTCCGTCGCCTCCGTCATACGTGTAATAGCGTGGTGAAGCGAGCGGCCATGTTGCTGCCTTGGTGACGACGACAAGAAGCCGAAGGCAAACATAACTTGTTTACTGCATAGCGAGAGATGAGCCGAAGAAAGATACAGGAACAATGCCATGACGGGTGAGGTTACAGTACAGGACTCGGGCAGAGTGACAGCATTGATTCACTGCTTCAACAAAAATGAACTTCTGCGCTTTGGCGGGCTCTTATTTATACCCAAAGCGCTAACGGTTAAACAAGCATTCCCTCTGGTTTTTGCACATGGCGCAACATGGTGCCCACGCGCACAACGCTCTATCCAGAGTTAGTGAGGGGTCGGTAGTAGTGGCGCACGGTGTTTCCGAGAGAGGGGAGAGACGAGGTCTCCGCTACGGTGTCCGCGTCCTTCGGACAAGTCTCTGCATGTCTCGTCTGCCACCGCCGAAGTTTAAATCGGACAGACAGAGAGGCGCCAGCGATCCGGCCTTTCCCAGGCGCGTATACGACGTGTTGAGATCCGTTGGCTGCAAGCCTGAGTCACCAAAGGAGAGGAGCTCACTCGAAAGGCGCACGTAGTGGAGGCTTCGCCACAGAGCCGAAGAGTGCTGCACGAAGCTTGAAGCACAGTGGCGCACTGATTAGCAAAACTGTCTTGAACATCGACCTTGTGGTAATTGTAGGAATAACGCGATAGTTAGCATTGCGCACCTAAACACCAACCATCATGACCAGGAATAACGCGACTGCAGAAAAAGTAGGTAGTAAAAGCCAGATAAGCGAAAATTTGTGAAAAAAAAAAGAAAAAAAAAAATCCGGGGCCGTACCCACTAATGTGAACCCTGGGGAGGCGCGAGGCATGCAGTGTGCAAGTGTATTCTTGGCGCCTTGGCGTTTTTGACAACGGAGATGAAACCGTTGGGGTGTAGAGGTATACAGCTTAGCTTGACGCACAAAACGTTCTAGCGCGAAGAGCTGGAAAACTAGTGTCCCGGTGTGTTCTTTTAGCACGCGTTGTGTTCTGGCGCGAGGAGTTGGAAAACGGGTGTTTCGGCGTTTTACTATCGAGAATAGAGCGAGGTGTAAACGAGTGTACCGGTGTTTTAGTACCGTAACTACACCGACGATGACATGAGACGACGACGACATGAGTCGCCGACAGCCCGAGCCCCTAAGGAGCTTCGCCCCCAAAATCAAAAGTTGCCCTCTTCGGGTTCGAACCGTAGTTTT
This sequence comes from Haemaphysalis longicornis, assembly GCF_048455015.1. Lineage (NCBI taxonomy): Eukaryota > Metazoa > Arthropoda > Arachnida > Ixodida > Ixodidae > Haemaphysalis > Haemaphysalis longicornis. The sequence continues at coordinate 23,274,876 of NW_027526460.1, read as the reverse complement.
TCCGTTACAAATGGGGTACTATACCCCACCGCCACAGGAGCAGCCACGAGGACGGGATTTTAAAGCACGTCCATTGCGCGCTTCCTTCACACTTCTTGATTAACTTGTTCGACAGCACCTCTGGGTAACCCTGACCCGACGGAATTAAGTAGTCGTACGGCAAAGATACGTTAAGAATTGGTTTGCAGGGCGGGAAAACAAAATGTAGATACTACATACGGACATCTGGCCGCTAGAGAAACGCTACCTTTTGCGCACTGCTTGCCACGAATGGGACTCCGTTGTCTAAACTGGTTAATACCAATTTGATTGTGTTTAACAAGTATTACAAAAGGCGAAAGGAGCATCTGATTCTGATAAATAGCGATTATAAGAGTTCCCCAAGCTTTCTCGCAATTCTCAAACTTGCTAAACTAACTAGTTTAAATCGGTATAAATGGGGATCACTAAGCTCAAATTCCGAACAGTTTCGGTGTTTGCGCTTGTGTCGTGCGGTGGTGTAGCCCCGAGCTAGCACATCAGGATGGCTAGGTTCCGCTGTCCCACCCTCGAAAGACGCTCCTCTCCGTTTTCTTTCTGCCGACCCCCGGCTGGGCTACAACGACGGCGTCCGCCGCTCTAGCCCGGTCGTGGCCGACGCTGCTGCGTTCGGGACGCCGCCCCCGCGAATTCCAAATAATGGCTGGCCGAATATCTGGTTTCCCTCTTTGTAGAGCCACGTGTGTGAATTCAAATTGCGTCGCATGGGCAATTGTTGTGGGCTTCGTATAAAGCTTTCCTTTCCAACCTTCTTCACAGCATGGATTTGGGCAATTTTTTTTAAAGAGGCATTTGTCACAAAGATGTTCCAGCCATGTGGACTGCTAAGCCAATAACCGATGACTGCCAGGAGAAATTCCCCGCTGTGTCTATAACGGCTGGAAGTAGAATAACATACCTGTAATGAGCGTTGTAGACTCCACTGCAGGAATTCCAAAGAGCGTTCAGATGAACAGCCAACTGACAACAATTTACCGTCAGTACTACCAGAGTCCTTCAATGATAAGCATTGAAGGACTCTGGTACTACCTAACACCAAATGCGACGGAGTTTGCAAGCTATCGAAGATAGAGATGATAAAAACTGGCCGCGTATCTGCTCCCTTCACTGCAAATGTCGTAGAAAGACGATAGCCTTCATCCGCCCCTGTAAGTAAATGCCTCTCGTCTCTCCTCCTCTCCCCCCGTTTCACACTCTTCCCTTCCTGTCTTGCTCCTCCCATGAAAAATGCGGTGGATGTTTGCTCAAAGGAGTACTCACATGAAATTTCTGTTGCGTTTTCTTCACGGCAATAGGTGCTTACACCCACTAATCGTAGATCGGCACATTAGAGAGTCGAACGCAGCATAAATAATTACTCACAGCTGCGTTTATTCGGGACAGTTTCGGTTTCGGTGAAGCGAACACCGAGACATCCGTCATGACGGGAAAGCACATTTGACGTCACTGTTCTCGTCGCGCCACAGCCGGTTCGGTCTGAGCCAACACCACGTAAAGTATAGGTGGTGTCGTCTGGGAGCGCGCACTCGCGCCAGAACGGCCCGACCGGCCGTAGTCGCACGTGACGTCAGTCCCAAAAACTGTGACGTGATGCACAAGGCGGAAAAGCGTGCGCCAACAGCACCGCGGCTGCCTCGATACGTCACAAGAGTCCTTACGTCCGCAGTTTGGATCGAAGCGCAGATGACGTCATGAGCTTGCTCGATGGCGCGGGTGAGCTTTCTCGGGCACGCAAGGTCTTGTCGTTCTTAGTTTTTTTCTGTCCTGGTTTGTAGCGCTCGTTTTCTTGAAGCAATATGCACCAACTGGCACAACAGCATATTTTACTGTATATTGACAAGCATGAAGCGTGCTGTCAGATATAGTGGCTTGTAAGAATTGCCAAAAAAAAAAAAACGCCTCGTTCAAAAATTGCTTTGATGTTTTGGTCGGGTGGCTGAATCGACGAACAGACGGACAGAGGGACGGACGGATGGATGCACAGACAGACAGACAGACAGACAGACAGACAGACAGACAGACAGACAGACAGACAGACAGACAGACAGACAGACAGACAGACAGACAGACAGACAGACAGACAGACAGACAGACAGACCACAATTTTCGTGTTTATCCCAAGAAAGCCTGCCGAACTTAAACAGGCGGAAGTTTGTTTGAGTGGCACACCTTGTAGAGCAAGCGCACCTGGGTGTTTCAAACCCAAAAGGCAGCGCCGACGATAGAAGAATTGCAGGTAGACACATATAAAGACAACCACCCTTGAAGAGCCAGTTAACATTTTCGTAAAAATAGACAAAGGCAAGGTATACACAATGTAGACAAAGAGAAGAGCTGGCGCCTGTGTCTTTATACGCTGTGCTCTCTGAGCCTGTCATTGACGCATGCATGCCTGTATGGCCGGTGTAACGTTTTCTGCGGGTAAGTGGCACCTTGTACACAATGCCCACTTTGCACGCAACGTCACGCGTATTGTCGGGTGCAAAGTGGGCGTTGAGTACAAGGTGCCACTTTTCGGCGAAGAATGCTACCCCGGCCAGAGAGAGAGGTACACGTGCATCAATGACGGGCTGCGAGAGCCGCTGTAAAGCAGCTGTGGAGGTCCGTTTAGCTGATCATTGCCTCCGCTGCATCTCTGTGCTCCGCTCTTTGACTCCGTTGGCAGAGCGCGTGTACAGCTCCGTTTAAACGACCAGGCCAGTCATGAAATGTTTGAGGCTTGCTGTACCTTCTGCGCAAACGATGAATGCGTCCCTGTCAAAGAGAGGAATAGAATGTCTTAATGCACACTTGGCACCTGTGCTAAATTGAGCTAGCCTTCCAAAATCTTTCTCTTCTGTTGTCGCCTTCTTTTATTTTGCGCGGTTAAAAAGTTCGAGTTGACGTCCAACGCTTGACCCGTGTGGCCTCTTCCTTTTGATTCGTCCTTACTACGATGTTTGAACATGCTTCTCGAATCCACCTTGATTTCTTTCCCGAGCCTGATATGGTAACCGTTATTGATGTTGTGTACTGAGGGATAAACTGCACCAACGAAATGAGTGGAAGAGAGCCAGAATGAAGTGCGAAGCGAAAGCGAGAACGACGTACTTGCTGTTCGTAGCGTACTTTAACAGATCTTCCAATATGCTAGCATCAACTTATGTACAAAAGTATGGCTTAAAGCATTTCGTATGCGTGTTTATTATTACTTATTCTTATTGTGCAGATGTCACTACACGCCTGCGTATGTATTTTTGTTTCGTAGACAAAAGTTATGCAATAACGATTTTAATTGCCTGAGGACGCCACATTCAGCGAACTGAAGCGCAGAACTTTGTTCGTCAAGGCAGTCATATCACAGAAATTATGGGCTGATGTTTGAATTTTACCATTTTGCGATCATTACCGGTGCAAAAAAAAAAAAAAAAAAAAACTAAAGCGCATTATGCATTTTTGTTACGAGTTATCTCTCTCTCTCTCTCTCTCTCTCTCTCTCTCTCTCTCTCTCTCTCTCTCCAAGAGCCAAGTGGCATTAAAAGAGAATTTAGAGAATTAACGGGATAAGGATATGCGTACTATAGATTCTAAGTGAGAAGGTAGTCGTACGCTAGAATAACGTTTGGACTTCTAGTACCGCGCTGCCTCATACTGGGTGGCGCTCTGACCGTTTATGCGCAGCCTGAAGTTGTTTTCGAAATTATGCATGCATCTAGGCTGCATATGTAGAAATTTGAAGTAGGAGGAATGGCAAAATAGGGCACGTTGTGCACATTTTAATAACATATATACACTTCTATATCACTGTGTATGGTGCTGGGTAGGTTACACGGCAATGAAGTGTTCAATTAAAGCGCACTCCAACATGGGAATCAAGCATAAAATGTCCGTGCATATGAATCACTGCTGCGTCTAACTCGCAGTTTCATACCGCCCAAGATATTTCTTCGGCGCCACGTTTTCCATCAAGATAGGGCCCATTGTGGCACTAGCCTTTTCCGTGCCAAACAATTGTGGCTGCACCATCTCACAGAAAGAAGTGTCTAACAAGAAGTCAATAATGTGTACTAGAAGCCTGTGGCATTTTCAACAAGATGGAAATGGTACACTGTAAAGGGATTTACACCCATAGGGGCGATTTTCGCTGTATATAACTAACACCTTTACACCCTAGAAAAAACAAAACAGAAAAACAGCCTTTAAGGGTGTATTGTTATTTATGAAACCCTTACAACCTTGCGAAAAAAGCAAGAATACACTTTAAAGGGCGTTTTTACGTTAATTACACCCTTTCAAAACAGTTTTTTTTGTGTTTCGATAGGGCATATGGGTTTTAGATATAACTTATAGGCATGAAAGGTGCAAATCCTTTGACAGTGTATAAACATGAACTGTGATCTTCTGCGTTTTTTTGAACGGGGTATTAGGGCGCCGGACGGGGACGACGAATTCACCTGGATGTTAACATATAACGATAGGAACACTGGAACTTGTGAACGTGAAACTAAACGACTGTGATACACAGGCTGGACACATCAGACAGTGACAGTTGAAGGTTCGGCCATTACGTCCAGCTCGTTTTCCTTGGCGTCCTCATTTCCATAGCCTTTTTTCTTGTTGTTCACCCTGGAAGAGAGAAAAAAATTTCTTAGCATGAAACTGTGCAAGAGGGAGGAAGGGCAAACTATAAGCGTCACTTCTTTAGTTTACTGTCGAGTTCTGGCGTGGCTAGCCCTAAAGATTGCTGAAAATAGAACGCTAACTAAGCGCATGTCCTATCGAGGTTCCTGCAATGCTTTGTGGAATGCTCCAGCCCTGAGTTATTTATGGTACTGTCTAGAGGCACGTGCTCTGGCAGTAGCATAAGCATTGTGATGGGAAATAATTTCGACAGCTTTGCCTTGTTCGAAGGCTCCGATGTACTCATGTTTGTTAACATTATTGTGACAATGAACAAGCCACTTCCAAAAAATGTCGGTCACGACAACCCAACACGAAGGAAAAGGAAGGTTAAAGATCACCTCCTAGAGCTAGCCAGTGGAGACAGTGATGCCCCAGCAAATCGCACCCTGGATATCTTCACAGACGCCGCAGTTGAACATGACCGCGTCTCACTCTGCTGGTACAGCCTCGAAGACCGAAACGCAAATGCACACGTGCGCTCTGTCAAAATTTCCAACCGAGAAGCCGAGCTAAGAGCCATCCTGCTTGCCTTGACTGAACATGCAGGCAAACATCCAAGCACCCTCGACCCTCCCGAACGCATAATAATTTACGAAGACTCAATGGACCCCATTCTAGCCCTTGGTTCACGCAAAACTACTAGCCGCACTGTCCGCAGAATAAAGAAATTCATTGCTGAATGCCAACAGAGTGGCCTGCAATACCAAATCCGGTGAGTCCCTGGACATGAAGGCATTGTAGGCAATGAAGAGGCACACAGAATTGCCCGGGATCAACTTCGTATTCACCCCGAGCAAGACTGTTCAGAACCCGCTGATTCAGATGCGGAGGCCGACATTGACACAGAGGACGGTGCTGCTTGGGCGAAGGCCGAGCGGAAGGCCGTTCTTCAAAAAAAAAAAAAAAAATTCCGGAAGACCTCAACCAGTTGCCCCCCGGATTCAGCCGATGGGCAACAGTGCGTCTAAGGCGTATAAGAACGGGCACGGCCCTTACGCCTAGAATCACACCGTCGCCTTTGGGTTCTGGTGGCATTTTTAAAAAAATCAAACGGCAACAGTAACGAATGGTTCCACTAGGTAGGTTACACGGTGCGCTTGGAGTGATCGTGGAGTAGGGCAACGTGGTTCTATAAACATTGAAGTAGGGCGCCTCCATTAAAGCGCGTATCCGCCGTACGGCAGCGCTAGCATCGAGGAACCCAGCCTGGAGCAGGGGAACGCTGCAAATTAAAATTGACTTGAGCACACCTCTAGCGCGTCCACCTTGGGAGGAGCGTGATGGGGGAGGAACAGCCCGAGAGGTAAGCGGGAAAGCGAAGGGAGGCATTTAATTGGCATTTTCTTGGAAATACTATCGTCTTTCGTCGACATTTGCAACGAAAGGAGCAGATACGCGGCCAATTTTTTTTAAAATGACCTACGCACCCCACCATTCGTAACTTGAGAGTGTTTGCTTAATGCGCCCCAGCCGAAGTTAAATATATTGTTACGCTGTCTACTCACGGTCCGCAAGGTCAAGTGACCCAAGGAAGTGACCAACGAATTTAAGGGAAGATGCTGGCAAGGTAGAGGAAGACGAGGTTGCTAGCGTTCGCGGCTGCAGTCGGACATACTGAGCTACCCCTTGTTTACTTTGCAATAAACCGTCGTTCCCCGCACGTAACAATATGTTGGACTCCTTTCGCGTGGTTTGATTCGAGATAGCTACATTCAGCTTAATCCCTGCTAGAACTCCAGCCACAATAATTAGATTCCATACACTGCGGTGCGCATTGCGTAAAGTGCTTATTTTCGCCTAAGCTGAATGCAGTTGCGCGCGGTATCTGCAGCCATTATATCGAGGCAACACTGTAAAAGCTAATAGCAATTTTATCTAGTTTGTGCGAGCACCGCATGGTAATAATACCGTGAGGCGATGTAGTTTTTTTTTTGTTCCGTTGATTTGAAGCCATTTTTGCCTTTATGTTCAGAAGGCTGCATAGCGATGCGGGCATTTCAAACAACTGAAGAAGTTGCGTAAAGTTTAGATAAATAAATAATAAAATAAAATAAATAAATAAATAAATAAATAAATAAATAAATAAATAAATAAATAAATAAATAAATAAATAAATAAATAAATAAAACGAAGCATTTCACCCAACGCTAGTGCGAAGACCGCAAATAAATTTTTACCTCCAAAGGGGACCTGAAACGTGCGCCTTAATCTCGACACAACACAACGGGCGTTTTTGTTTAGTCTCCATCCCAAAAACGGCAGCCTGCAGACAGAAACGATACCACTCCGTGGGGTTTAGATGCAGAGCATCTAAAATTATTGTGGGCCCTTAAATCACTGCGGGCTATTTCCAAAATTGATTTAAATAATGCTTAGACCGGTACTTTTCTTTCAACGGTTACGCGTAAATAAGCTCAATGTAAATAAACGCCTGCACTTGAAACGAAACTAGGCTACTGCTTACAATATGCTTTGTTCCGTCGTTGTACGCACACAGTTTTTTTTTTTTTTCAGATACAAAATTTCAGTAAGAGCGACAAGGTTACAGTTCCCTGCGAGTAAGTTTGAGTGATCATGGTGCATTCCAGTTTTGCGTCCACTCGTGTTTTCATTTTTTTTAGCGCCGTTGACCTGTTTCTTAAGCTTCCAGCGAAGCCTCGACCCTCCGGTTTCATGCCGCAAGGAGTAATATTTTCTTTTGAATTAGAAGTTTTCCCACTCTTTCATGTCTCTGCCAATTGTAGTTGCGGTATCGTTTGCATCGGTTCATGCTGCAACTGCAGGTAGTTTATAACTACCGCTGAAGCTACTCCAGTACAAAGCATTTGGCCGCAGCCGTTGTCTCGCTGCTTTAGCGGGACTGAGCGAGACTGTGCAGAGATAACCCGGTTCGCCCACCTGTTGAGGGAGAAGAACTTCTGTCTCCTGCCGAAGTTCTCAGCGTTGTCGACGGTCTGGCAGAGCGCGTAACCCTTGGTCTCGGGAAGCCAGGCGGCCGACAGCCCCGCCACACCCGTCACCACGCAGAGGAACAGGAACGGAATCCACGTGCCGTACCGGCCCTGAAACGGACGGAAGTATATGCAATAGGATGCAAGTGTATGGTGCATAAGAAGCAAGATTTTACGCAGATACCCAAAAGGGGACAGTAGTAGGAGTCATACTGGGTCTATTCCGCTGCCAGGATATAATTGTGAAACTGGAGACCAATATTAACGTCACCGAAGTTGGCTCCATTTTGCTTGATAATAGTGTAATTAAAGCGGCATGGGACAGCAGCAATCAAGAAGCCACTAGTTAAACCCTTCGTGTGTTTCATGCAGGTGAAATGCTCACCTTCCTTGTATTGTAAAAAAATTAAAGCCGTTCCACTCTGTGTGAAAGCTGTCGGAAGTGCAGAGCAGTGATTCTTAATAATGGGCTGTACCGCCGTTATCCGCTCACTGCTACCACCCAATGCAATTCAAATTTCCCGTCTCCGCAGTGCTCGCGCGCCCCCTGCCTGAAACAGCGCCAGCAGGAGTTCTGTTCGTTATGTGCTTGATTTTTCCTCCCGCACGTGCCAGCGTTGCACTGCCACAAAAACCAACCCAACGAGCATTCCTAACTAAATGAACGCCGGCGCTGCCGGTTAATTACGTATATTTTGCCTCAAATGTACTTGCAGTTTTCTTTGCGCTAAACAACGGAGGCATGTTTGACAAGCACCAGCGGTTCATGAGTTTCGAACGCTTATGACTGCTTAAACCGCTTGGTTTTCGAAACCTCTGCGCGGCGCCCTACGACGGGTACGCCGGGCTCTACTTGGGTCCGTTATCTCGCTGGGCCGCCTGATCCCGGAAGTCACTTGACATCGAGCGTTACAGCGAGCTTCGACGACAAGGCGAGCCCCCAAAGTGCTCTGCACTTTATTGATTGATTGAAACCTTTATTGGAGGAAAGGGGAGGCCCGGAGGCCGTGCATGGAGGAATGGGAAGTGAAGGAAAGGGGGACAGCAAAAGCTCTTCGTCGCACAATTGAATGTCCCTTCTTTGAGCACTCATTTTGCATCCACGATGTTAATAAGGCTCTTCTCTGGATGGGTAGTCACCAGGCTACACTAATCTCGCAAGGCCACTCTGTATACCATATTTGCCTAGTGCTTGCAGAAAATCGATTCTCTACCAACCGCCACCAACCGCTACCAATCGACACCAACCGCTGTCTACTACTGTTCCCATGCCCAGATGTGCATTTTATGGTTTGCACTGACTGCTTTCATGTTATGCAATCGCTTATTATGTCCGGTGGTGTTGAACCCTTCGCCTTTTTAACTGGCACTCGATATCACCAATAGCGAACTACTGGAAGCTATAAAATCCCTCGGAGGTACAATGGAATCGCGACACGCCGAAGTAAGGCCATCTCTAAACGAAGTAAGAGCCAGCCAGAAATTGCTGGAAGATGGCGTGACAGATGTGGCCGAGAGATTGGCAGCCTTTAAGAACAAGGCATCCACTCTGGAACGCCTTAATGACTACGCTGAAACTCTCCGCACAATAACTGAAATTGTTAACTGTGAAAATTCGGCTGTGCTGTCTCGCCTCGATGATTTAGAAGACAGGGCTCGATGGTGCAATTTGATTTTTTGTGGTATTGTGGAAAGGCTACAAGAAAACAGCGCACCTTAAGTTATAATAAGCAGTACGTCAGCAAAAAGTGTTATGCCTATGTTCTGTTTTTACTGTGCGTTGGTGCCCAGATCATCTGGAAAAGGCGCGGCTTTGCGGTTCTCAGAGCGCGGCCGCAAAAGTACATGTTTCCAATGCTTCGAATAATGCGCTCGCGTCTATTCGATCACCTGGAGGCTGAGCTCGCCGCGCTGGGGGAAGAGCAGTTCCTTCAGCGGTGGTCCACTCGGTTTATCCGTGTGGTAAACAAACAAATAGAAGTGTCTATTCTACCCTATTGACTGTTGTATTGATCTTGACGTATCGTCGTGAACTTTCGAGGATGTGATCTACAGATCTTTCAGAGTAATTGTGCTTCTACTAGTGTGTGTACTAGTGAACTATGGAGAACTGTGGAGTGAACTGTGTGTGCAGTGAGTGGTGTAGTGAGTGAAGTGATACATGCAGAGTGTATGGTTTAGGCGACCCGTGTAGTATTTAGCACAGCGAGTCTTTGTATCGGCGATTAATAAATTTTCTTGAAGGCCTATTACAGCGTAACCGATAGCGTCTGCGAAATTGGACGTGCAGTTCCCCTCTATCCGCTAGCGATATGGGAGGCATTAATCTATCCGACTCCCAGTTACCGCAACCAACCACTAGCTAGCAATTCTCTGCTGTGCAGGCGAAACACAAATGCGACCATTCCTTTCTACTCACCAACATTAGAAGTTTGGGGAATAAACGGGGTGAGTTATCGTCCACGACTCACACGTGCTCAGCCGATGTTATTGCGCTCACCGAAACCTGGCCGCATGAAGATGTGGACAATAAGGAATTGCTGCAATGTAAAAAGGCGGAAAGGAGTATTCGTATAGCGGTATCGAATGAGATTGTTTCCCATGACGTCTGTATTGTATCGCATTGAGAATTTCTTGTGTTTGTATTCAGATAAATTACGCGGATTTCTTGTTCTGCGCCTACTACCTTCCGCCGAATAGTTCGCCTACTTTTGCGATGATTTCTATGTGTGGGCTTTAACCAAGTTGTCATTAAATTTTCAAGAGCCCCCATTTTTGTTTTAGGTGATTTTAACTTACCGGCAATTTCGTGGAACGAGCCCTTACCTCTAACAACTATACAGTGATTCTAAAGAATGTTCGAGTTTTATTAAAGTTTGCTCTATATATAACCTAAGCCAACTTGTTAAAGGACCCACTCACATTACCCAATCATCTTCCAGCACCCTTGATCTTCTACTGATGACTTTTCCCGAATCTGTTTCATCTTTACCGCTTTTTCCTGCTTTGAGCGACCACTTGGTTGCTCATTTCACTATACCGTCAGCCTCTCCCCGCCCCGCCAAACAATTTAAACAAATTAAAGACTGCGTTAAAGCTGTTTTCCAAGCCATCAATAGGCAACTAAAAGCTTTTACAGATTATTTTCTTCTTGAATTTTGGGAGCATGCGCTAAATCTTTAATTTATTTAAAAACAAGGTTCAATGGCTTACTGGTAAGTACAGGCTGGCACTGAATATTCCAGACCACGCGGGCGCGTGGCAAAAGCCACCGATGGAGCATTCTGGAGACCTGGCGCCTGTTGTCGAGACCGGCGTGGCGCGCATGCGCGTCCTTTTTTTACTCGCAGGCACGCAGATTTTCTCGCTTCCTGCAGCGGTGCTGCGATGGTCACTCAAGCACCACAGAACGACGCCTTTGTAGTATTACTAGGGGCTGGACGCTTCTGCTAGACTTGGTACAAGACGCGTGCTAAAAGAACACACAGGGACACTCGATTTCCAACGCTTTGCGCTATAACGTTTCATCTTCGTGGGCAAAAACGCGCACTAAAAGAACACACTGGGACACTTGTTATCTCGCGCTAGAACTTTTTGTGCTTCAAAGACACGAGGCTTTTACAGCAAAGCTGTACGCCTCTACCCCCCAACGATTTCACTCTGTTGGCAAAAACGCCCAGGCGCCAAGAATACCCTTATACACTGCATGATTCGCTCCTCCTCAGGTTTCGCGTTAGCGGAGGTGACCCGGGATTATTTTCTGTTTTGTGCTTTATCGTTTATACACGAAGAGACTACAGTGGCTTGCGAACGGCATAGCTGAATAAAGCGTGTATGAAGCAAAATCACAGGGTGCCGTGCTATCGACAACGATAGGCAGCCTTTATTCATCTGGTTTGTTTTGTATACATACTTGAACACTGATTCTATCTTTCAGCGCGCTTTCCGCCAGCGATAAAGTCGGTGATTTGCCAGGTTCATGAAAGTAATTATCTCTGTTTTTTTCACTGTATACTTCCTTACTTGATCCAAATGTTGGCCTGCCGAGCCCGTGGACGCGGATTCGATTCCCGGCCGCGGCGGCCGCTTTTCAGATGGAGGCGAAAAGGAAAAAAGCCCGTGTGTTCGAGATTTCGGCGCACGTTGAAGATCCCCAGATAATCTAAATTAATCCGGAGCCCTTCACTACGGCGTGCCTCATCGCCTGTGTGTCGGTGTGTTGCACCTCATAATCAATTAAAAATGAACCAAAGGAATGCTCACATACATATTCTGTTCGTTCTGCATGTTGGAATTTGTGAAATTGGCTCCTCGGGTTCCCATCGAAGAACTCCGTAAGATTGTTCGCTACTTAGGGCCTCCCGAATTTCTTTGGCACGAAGGAACAGGTCTTCAACCACTGCAGTAGCAATCAGCTTGGCCTCCTCTTCTGTTGTGGATCCTGTCCTTCCGCTCCGCTGGGAATCTGCAAGTCAGCCTTCTTCATAGGCATGAAGTGCTCGGCTAACAGCACCCCTTGACCTATCAGTAAGCCGGCGAAATTCCCCTTTGAGGAATGCTTTCGATGGGAACCCGAGGTCCCATTTTGATGGATGGCGACGTGCAGAGCGAACAGACAATTTATGTGAGCATGTCTTTGGACAATTTTTAAGTAAGAAAGTACACAGAAAAAAAAAACACAGATAATTTATTTCATGAACTTTGCAAATAGCCTACTTTATCGGCAGCGGAACGCTAGCTGAAAGATAAGTTCAGTGGTCAAGTTGTATACAAAATAAACAAGATGAATTAAGGTTCGCGATTTATCTCGCTGGCATTTCGTTGTCGATAGGGCGGCACCCTGTGATTGTTCTTTATACACACTATATTCGGCGAGGCCATTCGCAAGCCGCTAGTCGCATCGTGTACAAACAATAAAGCACAAAACAGAGAAAACCAAAGAAAACATTCCGCGCAGTATTTGTCAGGACGCGAGGAGTACTTCCGCCAAAGCCGACGAAGTCATCACATTAGGCCGCAAATGTGCCATTCGGGTGAAGGGACTGCTACAAAGGCATCGCCAGCGTCGCTCTTCAGTGATTCAGTGACCAACGCAGCATCGCAGCAGGAAGCGACAAAATCTGCGTGCCTGAGAGCAAAAAAGGACGCGCATGCGCGCCGCACCGGTCTCGACATCAGGCGCCAGACCCCCGGAGTTCTCCAACGGTGGCTGTTGTCACGCGTTCGCGTGGTTCGGAATACTAACTCCCCACCCGTACATACCCCTCAGACGAATATCCTGTCCTAAACGCTAACCGATAAAGTCGGTGATTTGCCAGGTTCATGAAAGTAATTATCTCTGTTTTTTTCACTGTATACTTCCTTACTTGATCCAAATGTTGGCCTGCCGAGCCCGTGGACGCGGATTCGGCAGGCCAACATTTCATCAAAACGACTGCTTAATAATAATAAAGTTCATGCATCTCGGCGAAGTGAGTCATGACTAGTGGGCGAAGCACGGGAGATCATTCTTACCGTAAATCACCCGTGCCATTGCCCACTCGCGCATGTAAATGAGTGACAACGCGTGTGTACAGTATATACACTTCCAATCCAATCCAATTCGATACAATTCAATTCAATCCAATCCAATCCATTCCATTCCCAATTCAACCCCAATTCAATCCCAATCTAATCCAATCCAACATAATGCTCTTCGCGCATGCGCAACACTGTGTCCACGGACGCCAATCCCCGGACAAAGCGAGGTCCTAAGGTGCTTCGCCCCTAAAAGGGTCTTTTCCACCGCTATGGGCTCTCAAGTTAGCTGATATGTGGTCGGCTTATGTGCGCGCCACATCAGAATATAACAAGGGCCTTTCGCGTGAAAAAGCCGAGTTTTATCAGCCCACGCTCCCATCTCTCCTTTCGACTGATGCCCGCAAGTTCTGCAGGGCAGTTAATTGAGACGATCTGAAGACCCAATATTAAAAACGCCGGACGGGACGCTTGTTCCACGCCAGCAGTGCTGCGTTTTGCTCAACAATACGTTTTCTTTATCCTTTACTAAAACAACCCTGACTTCTTTTCCTGTTAAAGAAAGCTTAAATATTAAGGCAATGGAACCATTTTTATTAGCTGTGCTGGAATTTTCAAGCTAATACAGATTGCCCGATTTTCTTGATCTTCAGGGATAGATTGATTAATTATAGGTTTCTGAAAAGGTACCAAGGTTGTTACGGAAGAACGACGCAAGGCAGACCTGGGCATTGGCTGCCCTTAACGGGGACGATAACTTTACTCACAGGGGTGCTTTCATGATGACAATGGTAATGACCGGTTCATACCCGTCGGGAGATTCAACACAGTCCCGCGCCCGCAACGTTTCGTATCCAGCCACAAGTAGAAACGCTGTACGGACGCCGAACAATCAATCCACTATCCTAATGATTTGTTTTCCGGTCCATAATGTCAATACTGGTGAAGCTGCCCGCAAACGCTGCACTTTTTTGTCTCCAGCGGTGCATCCACCGTCTCGCAGTTTTCACTACAGCCAAACGCCGCCAAGGTTCAGCAGCCGACATACAAACTGGGCTCCAAGCCCGCTGCGACGTCTCCAGTCGTTCAGTCAAGTAGGTATTTTGCTGAAAATGTTGCCGTGAAAGTATCAACCGTAAATTGTACCTGCAGCTGTCATGCATTGAGTAGGTCGGTGGATTCTGATTGGTCTTGTGCCTGTCTCGTGCTTGCGTTTTAGCGGTTTCCGATTCTGGCGAGCGCAATTTCCTGATGGGAACCAAGTCAGCATATGGCTCGGCTGCTTTCGGACCAGGCCTCAGTGTCTGCTCGCTGGGACGAGAAAGGGTCATCAAGGGTGATTTAGACTTTCCACGCTCAGTAACACGAAAGGACTCATAGTGGAGCTTAGGTGCACCCTCTTGCACTACTTCTACGAACGCAGCTAGCTGGCTTCCAGGAAAGTCCGGTAAGGATTCATCCTTCATGAAGTCGGGAACAAAGATGTATTCCAACACACACCGTTGACGTTCGACCTTTTCTTTCACATCCTCGACTTCACGTTTCCTGTCTGCTCGGGTTGCTGCCGCTGAACCTTCTTTGACGGCGGCAGGCGCTTAATCATGTTCACCACGCTTATCGTTTCCTTGTACGCTCGACTGTGCGTCATTTCGGAAAAGTGAAGCTTCGGCTGTTATGATGGCTTGTTCCTTGACGGACACTTCGGAGGCACTAGTAGACGAAATACTCACGGTATTGGTCTGTATCGTATTCTCCCGTTCTCGCAGGGGCAAAAAGAGCTTGCGCTCGTCGAACGTCACGTTAGACTGAACCGGTTTTTGCACTGCCGTCCTGGAGCAGTTTTTCTGCGGACTAGCATTTGGCCTCCTGTTGTTAGAAGTAGAGATTTCCGACGTCTCAATGTACGGGAAATGGCAGAATGGGCTCTCGCTAGGTTTTCATCGCGTGATGGGCGTGAACATCGAAGACTCTGGTCGCTGCATGTCGGACAAGATCATGTGGTCTTGGGGCGTCACCTGGGAAGGGTTCCCAAGCCTCATCAGTTCAGCAAGCGCACCGTTAACCGTGCTAACCTGCAGCGTTGGTGGAACAACTTGCAAGGTTGATGTATGTAAGTGGACGTGAGAGGGGCCGCCTCTACGGGTTGCCGTGTGAACGCCGTTGGACATGATGGTCAGTGGTCAAGGGAAATTTGGCCTGCTAGGTTTGGCGTTGGTGGTGCTTCTCACGCCGTATGCCTTTGAGACCTTCAAGGCATTGTGGAACCGGTTGAGGGCGCGGCATATATCTCTTCGGTACGCCAAGGCCTCGAAGTATTCGCGCTCGACTTCCTCACGGTCAAGAATATCGACACTTTTCTGGTCTATCTCGTACATTGTGGCATCTTTGCTCTCAAGCAGATCAATGGTCGCTTGCAAGTCGTGCGGAGATGGAGACGGGGCTTCCAGAAGCTCATTCACTGCCTTGAGCAATCTTGCAGTAGCTACGCGAAAGATGCGTTGCTGCCGGCGCAGCTTATCCATTCGACACTTACCGTCGGTCGTCACTGGACGGTCTGGGCCAGCCATGCCGACCTCAGGCTGAAGGCGGGGCTGATCAGCGGAAACAGTCACAATCACGTGGTTCTAGGAACCTCAAGCCGGAGCGGACGTCGGTGGTCTTCTTCGTCGCGTGCGGTCATCTTCCCGGGTTTGACGGCACCAAAATGTATAGCGGAAGAACGACGCAAGGCAGACCTGGGCCATGGCTACCCTTAGCGGGGATGATGGTGGTGGTGGTGGTTCCAGTTCAATGGCGCGTACCCACTCAGGGGGATTGGCCAGGAAATGGGCGCCTTACCGAAAGAAATTAGGTAATTTTTGAAGGGAAAGAAAAAAAAATTAATTATTAGGATGGATTAGCAGTAGATGAGTAGAGAAATAAAAGTAAGGAGATTAGAGAAAGAAAGAAAAAAAGGTGAAAACGAACACCATTTAATGAAAATTGGAAGTAAGAAACACGAAGAAAGTGGTACAGACGAAGCAGTGAGCTTGGCGCGCATATTCTTGTCAAGAAAATCCAATGAAGCTAAATACTGTCTAGCACGGCAGACGGCCTGATTCCAGGATGAATGAGTGCAACGCACTGCAAAGATCCCCGTGGCAGAATCCCAGTTCCTTCGCCCCGAATGACAAAATAACTGTAGCAGACAGCGGGAGGTTTAGCCGGCTGCATGTACTTTCTAGGTATCTTCGTCTTATCGAGGAGAACCGTCGGCAGGAGAAGAAGAAATGGTCGATTGTTTCTGGTTCCTTGCAAAAGGCGCATAACGGCGACAGGGCCAGATTAGAGCGGTGCAAGTAATGATTTAAATTTGGCACGCGACAGCGAAAGCTAGTGAGGGTTACTTCACAAGCTCGCGACTGGCTTATGCTGCACTTCCATGAGTACCGGAGGTGCTCGAGCTCCGAGTCGTCGTAGGTAGAATCAGGCAGACTTTGGAGTAAACACAGCCTACGGAAGCGAGCCGAAGTTACGAGGGAAATGGGGGGCAGAACCTCCACTACTGGACCGCCCAATGCCATTCCCGCCAGAGCATCCGCCGATTCGTTAAGCCAGATACCTGCATGTCCAGGTACCCAGACCAGACGAAGTTCACGAAGGGAGGAAGGCGCTAAAGAAGCAAGGACTCGACGTAGGGGGGATGAAGTTGAAGAAGTAAGGGCAGAGCAAACAGAAAATGAGTCCGTGAGAATTATTGCCTGTCGTTTCGAAGAGCCAAGCTTACGAAGGGCCAAGACTATTGCGAGAAATTCTGCGTGGAAAGATGTAGTAAAGTTAGGGAGCCGGAGGGAAAAGGCCCAATCTAGACCGGGAGAAAAAATACCTACGCCTGCCCTCTCCTCCCGGACAGAAGCATCGGTTGCAACAATGGCGTGGAATGGGAAACCGTTCAGATGATCCTGTAGGAGGCCTGTTAAAAGGTTCAGAGGGAGTAATTTCGCGTTAGAGGGAAAGATTTCATCAAAATAAATATCGAAGTGCGACACTCTGTCAAGTACTGGAGCCGACAAGAGGGCCACATTTAATGGGCCAAGCAGAGATTGTACAAAGACCGCCTGTGGATGTTTGAACCGCGGCCATGAAATATCGAAGAACAATGAAGGCCATGTAACGAAGGCAGTTTGCGGCCTGGATATGGGCGATTCCATGACTCGTAAAAATGCATCTACGGTGAGGGCATGCATGCGTGAGACTAATTGAGGAATACGGGCTTCCATGTATAGAATTTTAATTGGTACATAACGGGGAAGACCCAGACATAAACGTAGAGCTTGTCTTTCGAGCATTATCAACGGGCGAAGTTTGTAGTGGGGACTCCCGGAGAATAGCACACATCCAAATTCTAGAATTGGTCGGACGTACATTTTGTAAATCATTAGTAGGGTGTCACGACGCATGCCCAATCTTTTGTGACTTAGCCCTCTCAAGAATGACACGGCCCGAGCCCCTTTGGTAGTAATGTAATCTATGTGTGGACGCCAATTGAGGGTATATTCGTACAAAATACCCAGATATTTTAAGGAATTGACCTGAGGAATGTCCTGTTGCCGGCAACTAAGAGATATGAAGACTGGGCCGCTCACAACTTTACTGACAGGGGTGCTTTCATGATGACAATGGTAATGACCGGTTCATACCCGTCGGGAGATTCAACAAAGGTAAACTCTGCATTGATTCTTTCTCACATTTTTGCGCAGTCACTACAGTGTTCCTTACTGCCTGACGCTAGAAGGGTGGAAAGCTGATCCCAGTACACAAGTCGGGTGAAGTTCTCTCTTCTTTTAATGTAAACGTCAATCCCATGCAAACTACTCGCACGCGTCATTTATTCAAACTTGGTGAACTTTCCAGAATCTAATTCATTTTTTTTACGATCTACCTACACGGTTCTTGTAAAAATCATTCTTGGGAAACTCCTTTATTGTATTTGCTTACCATTACTTACTAATGATGTCTGTTCTTTGTTGGATCTTACGTCAGTGCTCAATTGCATCGTCAGTAATTTCGCGAAGGGATTTGGCTGCGTTTCCCATCCACTGCTACATTATAAACTTAACAAACGGAGAATTGACCCTAATGTTTTAAGATGGATTGAATGTTTCTTGCAAAATCACTTCGAATGTGTGTCTGTCGGTGATAAAGAATCTCCTCATTGTCCTGTTGCATCTGATGTCCCTCAGGGATCATCAGTATTGGGACCTCTTCTCTTTTTAATCTATAATAATGATCTTTCTGATAACATAGCCTCATCAATACGCTTTCTCGCTGACGATTGTGTCATATAACGGAAGACATCTGAATCATTTCAGCTTGGTTCAACACCTGGCTAATGAAACTAAACGCCGAAAAGTGCAAACGTATGAGGGTAACACGTACAATTAGGAACACCACTGCAAACACATATTTTCTTAACGGCTCCCCTCTTTCGTCGGTCAGTACCTATAAATACCTTGGCGTTCATATTTTAGATAATCTTTCGTGGTACCCGCACATTGACTATATTACTGATAATGCGAACCGCATGCTCGGCTTCCTCCAACGTAATTTCTCCAGAGCTCCAACTTCATTAAAACTGCAGCTTTACAGAACCCTTGTCTGTCCGAAGATTGAATACGCCTCTTCAGTATGGGATCCGCATACCCCCGATCTCATCACCACCTTTGATGCTATAAAAAATCAGGCCGCTAGTTTTATTGTTTCTGACTATTGCCAGTCATCCAGTGTTACTAACATTGAAAAATAATTGTAACTACAGGATCTTGTAACCGGTCCTATGATATCCCGCCTATGGGTTTTCTATAAAATATTTTACACAAATGAGACCTTAAAACGATCCTTCTTTTCAGTTCCAACGTACGTATCATCACGCATTGATGATCCGCTAAATGTTGGTACGTCAAACTCCCGAACAAACCTCCATCTTAACTAGTTTGTTCTGATGACCAGCTTGCAGTGGAATCACCTTCGAGCCTCCGCCGTCTCCATCAGCGATGCCGCGCGCTTCAAGACCGCAGTCAGCGATCACTTTGTGTAACTGCCCTGCTGTTTTTTAAAGCAAAGCCTTACTACTTTCGTCCAGCGATTTCGTAAAGGGTGCGCAGATGACCTTTTGACCGGGGACACACCCCCAGCGACACACCCTTCGAAGCGCATAGCGTGATTCGCCGGGCCCGCTGTTGGCGCCTGCGGGCGCCGACAGCGGTCGCCACCGCAGCTGCGGCCGAGGTAGCCAACGACCCCCGCAGCCTCCCATGCATGCGGCGCTGGGTCGTTTTGGGCAACGTGACTCGTCTGGCGCCCGGCGAAGAGAAACGGTGCGTTCGCCATGAATGAACGCCGCGTTCGTGCGGCCTCCTTCTGTGAGCGTTGCACGGAACCGAACGGCTTTGAGACGTGGTCGGCAATGCAGATAAATCAAAGGTTTAACCAAGCGAAACCAAGACTCAACCAGACTAAGCCAAGCTTTCGTTTTGCATATGCAAGGTTAGCTGATGTAAGCCGCAGTCATTTTTTCATTTTCTTCTTGTTTGTCATTGTATCCCTCCTTTTTGCAACGCCACACGGCCCTGAGAGTAAATACATGAAACAAAATGAAATGAAATAAAATCAAATATTGTCCAAATAACTCAGCTCTACCCCCAACATGCTAACTTGGAAACTCTAAAAGGTAACCCGTATAACATAAATCGCGAAACTTGGGAACGCGCCCTGTATCAAAACTCGAAAAAAAAAAAAACTACCTGCATCACAAAACTCGAACGAGCGCTCAGAGGCGTTCAAATGGGCATCAGTGCTTCCGAATGCACAACTAATAAGAAGCAATTAGGTGCCCTCGAAGTTGCCCTGATCGGCTCATTTAGTGTTAACCCTTACGGCTACTTTGCCACCTTTTTTCAGGGCATTAGCAGTCACGGCGACGGCTTGTGCGTGGAAGTGGCTGAAGGAGCGTCACTCACGAAAAAGACGATGTAGGGCGTGCAGATGCTGAAGGCGGCGGCGATGGCCGACGAGGCCCCCAGGGCGAAGGAGCGCAGCGGCGTCGGCATCACCTCGAAAATTCAACGATTAAAAGATTTTATTTCCTCAAAAGTGCGAGGAGGTAGGCTGGGACTAACTGCTACAAGAGCCTGCGATAGTCCCCAGCCAGTTCCACAGTACAGTTCTACAGTGAAGAAGCGAAATTGACGTGTTGGAAAATCTAGTGTTGGAGTGATTAAAAATATAAGCAACATGTACAGCACGAGAAATAAAGAACAATAAGAGTAATATACAATAACGTACTATAACGTGCACCAGAGTAAAGTATAATCAGGTACAATAGGACAGTCAGAGTAAAACTATTATTGCTTTTTAAACATAGACACAAATACTAAACTAGTGCATCTAATGACACGTGTAAAGAACATGTACAGTTATAACCATTGATCAGAAATTCTCACTTAAAAGGTACTCTTTCGCCAGCCTTAAGAAAATTTGTTTCGGCTGTATTTGAAATCAATCTGGTCTCCAACTTTGTTTAGTGTGTTCAAACTAAGAAGACTGCCTGCCGTTGTTTGTCCGTAATTTCTGTGTATGTATTTTGGGATATCTGACAGGGTATATACTGCTAGGGTCGTTATAATTTTTATGAAGATCTTCTATGTGTATAACTTGTAAAAGCTTCCTAAGCTTTCTAAGCTAATAAATTTGGCCAGCCTAAAGCCTAGTGTACTGAAGAAATAGTGTACCCGTTCTTAAGTCGACATAGTGGCCATGAAAATTGGCACGCGCACGGAGAACTCTTCTTTGTAAGACGATCAGTCGTTTGTAATTAGTTTTATTTATAGTTCCCAACGCTAATATTCTGTAGCAAAGTCTAGAATAGATAAGAGTGTTATAAAGCTGTTCCTTTGAGCCAAAGCAGGATTAAATCACTTAATTTGTAGAGAACGCCAATATATTTCGAAATTTTATTGCCTAAGTGTTCTACGTGTGGATGCAAAGATACGAAGGAAGACAGGAAGACAGGTGTAGAAGGAAGACAGGAAAGTTAACCTGGCTAGAGCCTAGTTTGCTATCCTGTACGTGGGAAAGGGATGATGGGCAAAAAATAGAAAAGAAAGAATGAAGGAAAGTTGGAGCAGACCCGTACGTCCAGCGCTGAAGCACTGACACTGATTGACACTGGAGGCGTTCATTCTATAGTCCGGTGTTTAAGTTCGTCGCCCGCAGAAAGCGTAAGAGGTAATTCTTCATGAAACCCTACCCGCAGGAACTTCTGTTCTTTGACTTGGCTGATCATGTTGACCCTATATTCGATATGAATGGCTTGATCTATCTGCTTGTTTATTTGCCTAAAAATGGGATAGGTGGTCTTCGATGCGCTTAGCCGTGGATTATTTTCGTGCAACCAGTTTCACAACATTTTTAAATATCTGTTTATTTCGTACTAGAGTTCGATTACACTGCTACTGAAGAAAAATATGGAGAAAAAAATACCTCAGCCGCCTGCTGGTATATGATCATGTAGGATGCCGCGGAGGCGAACTTGGCCACCAGCGACGCCGTCAAGCTGGCCACGGCCGCCTCTGCACGCGCGTTGCGTCCACCCACCCACAGGTCATCGACGACATGCAGCTGCTGTTATCAGACAGCGTCAAATGTTATCTGGTAAGATTCATGCACTGACAAAGTAAAGGTAATTGTTGCAAGCTAACTGCAACATTTCACTGGGTAACGTAACGTGCGCTTTACCCTGTTTGAGGACAGAACATGATCGCTGCGTACAGCGCCACTTCAGCGGAAAACAATAACAGTTCCCTCGGTAACTTTTTTAACAAGGCTAAAGAAATAGACTGCCGGTTTCTTTTCATTACATGTACAGGATTATTATACTGAGTGACCAGTTTACCTCCAAGCAACTTTACCGAATGGCGGTGGTCCCGAATTCGAATTCTGGACCAGGACTAATTTTTCGTCAACTGCAAGAAAGCTGTATAATTTTCCTTCGTTCGTGGCCGCACCGCTGCATTTCAGGTGGACATCATTGATCTATATACACAAAAAGAAAAGTAAAGCAGTTGATAAATAAATAAATAAATAAATAAATAAATAAATAAATAAATAAATAAATAAATAAATAAATAAATAAGAGTGAGAAAAGCGTTTAATGGAGCAGAGTTAATAAATGAAGAAAAAAAAAACAGCAGGGTGGGTAACTTTTTTCAGTCCAGAAAGCCGCAAGCTGTCGCCGCTGCTTGGCCCGTATGAACGAATGTTCTTGAACTTTAGGCCTCGAGCTGGTCAATTGGCAGTCCCAGTGCGCCAGGATGGGGAAGGATGGGATGTTCTATGGTAAGCGTACGAGGTGCGAGAATCTGGCAAAAAGGACAGTTGCAGAAGTATCGGAAGGGGGAGGGGGGCAAATGTGGCACAGAATGGGGGTGTTAAAGTGCGTTTTTCTTGGACGTCTGCGCCATAGGCGTGCGTCGTAAATATTAAGAGGTGGGTCAGGTGGAGGATATGTCACTGCGTTTTTTACTTCACTGTGTTACTTTATCGTTCTGAACATTTAGAAGAATGGCCAGGTTGCTGCGACACGAGCAGTAAGATTGGGAGCCCCTCCACACAGCTCCCCTTCTACGAGTAGACGAGCGTCAACCCTCGACGGGATCTGTTGCATCCCCCTCTGGGAAAACCCACCGGTGGGAATGAAGCAGGAGGCGAAGCAGGCCCCGCTCACGAGCAGCTGCAGCGCCACGTTGCTCCAGCGGCGCCCGAAGTACTCCATGGTCCACCACCCGACCACGTAGGCTGGCAACTCGACCAGGCCGAGCAGGAAGAAGTTCAGGAACTCGTTCACGCTCATGTTAGTCACGTTGAAGTGCAGGCCGTAGTAGGCGCAGGTGTTGGCCACCCTGTGCCGAGGAGTTGAGCCACAATAGTACCGTCCTGTGCACTCGTCGACGACCGACGGGGCGTCGTCGATGGCGCTTGATTCAACACGTCCCTTGACAAACGTCCAGTGGGGTCTTAATTTATAGCGGGGCTGTATTTGTCTTCTCTCCCAAGGATTTTTTATGTTTTCAGTAGCCTACCGTTTTTTCGGTCTCCAAAAATTAGGGCTTGCTGGATATTCCGGACTGTCCCGAGGAACCGCCGGTTGTCCTATATAAGTAATGCATATGAAGAATGGATATTTCGGACAAAATAAAGACAGAAGTTCGATTTTCCGGACAAAATTTTCTGCGGCAGTGCCATGGTGCGATTTCAGGGCGACGCCGTTTTGAATCCTAAACTACTTGGCTAACTTCGGATTGGATAGGGGTTGGCTTGACTCCCGCAGGGTAACAAACTTTGACATTCGAGGCCACAATTTTGCATGTAGTCTTCAGTTGTAAACGGCTTTTGTAAAAGAGAGTGCGCGGCGAGCGAAGCCAGTAATTGGCAGGGTTTGTTTCAATTATAGACGGAGCACTTACCAGCTGATTGTGATGATGAAGATGTTCCTCCGAATTTGTGCCTTCCGGAAAAGGTCGAGCATTGAAGCTTTCGCAATTTCTATCTCTTCTGATATCTTCTGCTGTACTTTCTTCGCATACCCAGAAAAGAGAACAGAGTAGAAATGTCAATATCTAGTCGATCTTATTTCCGTAATTTTGTTCGCGAGTCCACGATAGAGTTTCAGTGGAACAAAAGCAGACACAATATTGATTTGACAGCAATGTCATTCGCCGTCTGGGTTCTTTAGCCTAGCCCAATGAATAGTTGAGGCGATAGCTTTATGTGTCTCATTTGAAGGTTACCTTCAATGACACTGGCGTCGACATGAGCGATACAGAAACACAAGGAAGGCCAAATGCAAACCAAGACATTCCAGCTGCCTATTAAATGAATAATGGTTTCGAAAGAAAGCTAATTATTAATTAGTGATGGATAGCAGGATTAGTAAGGTAGATTCAGTTGGAATAAGATTAATTAGGGTGAACTAATTACTGATTAGGAATTAACAATAACTTTGGAAAGGTGGGTATTAAGGCATTAAGGCAGGACTAAGGTGAATAAGATGGATTCACCTTAAGATAAGATAAGAATGAGATAACATCAAGATGAATTAACGTGAATTAGAATGGAATAAAGGAGGTGAAATAGCGTGGCTGCTGTGTCGCTGGGTGGACGTGTTTATAAAAGGAACCTGTCACGAATACTCACAATATTACTCCGCAGTTCTGTTTTCAAAGGAAGTAGGTAGTCTTAAGTGTCGCGAGAAATTTCTTCTACGCGGCTTGACAAGAGCGTCAGTAATTGTTTGCGAGACAAATAACAGTTCTTTAATGTGCGGCGTCCGGAGTGCTACAAATAATGAAACGAGTATTAAGAGTGAAAAAATTGATTTACTACGTGGATTCGCGGTGGCTGGCAAAAGCAAAATTATTATCTTAAAATGGCGTACTACATGTCTTCAACGACTTTAAATGGGAAATAAAGACGGTCACTTGACATGTTGATAAATAGACAGCGAATCAATGGAAGTAATTACGCGATAAGGTGTCAAAGCGCCCGCTTCGTCTGTCGCAATATTCCTTTCTTTGGTGACAGGTGGTGCACTAGCCTTATCGTCAGAGAGGAAGCAATAAATAAATAAATAAATAAATAAATAAATAAATAAATAAATAAATAAATAAATAAATAAATAAACTGCCTCCCCGGAAGAGCTATAGACACAGAACAACCGACACTTACCACCAAATCTGAGGCCAAATCTTCCGGTTCGGCCACGCCATTAGTCTTTGCGACTCGCTGGAGAATCGCCATTGTGTCTTCGATTCGATTTTGAGACAGAAGCCACCGCGGTGATTCAGGTATTAGTCTGGAAGGGAGAAAATGAAGCGCGGCCGCGCACAAGACAAGATCGGTGTCCTCAGAACATTAGGCAAATTTTGACAGCTTTATTTACGCTTTTAAAGCCTCAAATTATTGACCGGGCAGTGAATGCCCCAATGTAAAACTGTTTCCTCTTCAAAGGCAGAGAAAAGGACAATTTCGTGTCAGTACTCCTTTAAGCAGGTGCATTAGCCCTTCTCACGCCCGATTCTTGGCCAATCCCCCACGTAGGTATGTGCCATGTCAGCGGCCAGGCAGCGCGCGCCCATCTCCCCCCGTTGCCAAGGAAGACGAGGAGATTCCTGGCCAATCCCCCACGTGGGTATGTGCCATGTCAGCGGCCAGGCTGCGCGCGCCCATCTCCACGTGCGCGGACATCGCCGGTGGACGCAGGTTCAGGGTCGCTTAAGAAGTGCATTGCACTTAAAAAAGCCTTCCTCTAATACAACACGACGTCGGGATCCTATTAATTGACCACGTGCTTACAGAAATGTTTACCACGAGAAAAAGACAAAAGGAAAATAGTCATTTTGTGCCGCAACCGAAATGTTCATTTTCAGCAAAAGCAGCCCTTGAGCTCAGCTGCCGCTGCTCACTGCGCGACAATGTCGGTGCGCGGGCGCGACCTCGCTGTGCTACTTTCGCACGTGCGATTGCAAATAGCTTTGCCATCTGCGTTCCCATAAAACGATTTTACGTGCCCACGGTGGCGCACTCGACATTGCGGCTCGGGTAGCTGCCAGGACACGTTCGCAAATGAGGCACGAGGGGAAAGGTCAGGTTTTACAGGGTGGTGTGGCCAAATCATGCTGGCCAAATCATGCGGCAGTGAGGACTTGTCGTACCGTTGAACTTTTAACTGACGTCACATATATCGTAATAGAAATAATGCGGTGCAACGCCTCGGCGGGGAGGGATAGGTGCAAAGATGCTCAATACTGCATAATTAGTACAAGTTAGGAGCCCTTAGGTGCGAAGAAAGACGCAATTAAGCAAAAAATTCCCCGCATTTCCCCGAGGGGAAGAGTGTGAAAGTGCGAATGCACGAGTTGAATTTGAACACACGAGTTGAACGAACACACACACACACACACACACACACACACACACACACACACACACACACACACACACACACACACACACACACACACACACACACACACACACACACACACACACACACACACACACACACACACACACACACACACACACACACACACACACACACACACACACACACACACACACACACACACACACACACACACACACACACACACACACACACACACACACACACACACACACACACACACACACACACACACACACACACACACACACACACACACACACACACACACACACACACACACACACACACACACACACACACACACACACACACACACACACACACACACACACACACACACACACACACACACACACACACACACACACACACACACACACACACACACACACACACACACACACACACACACACACACACACACACACACACACACACACACACACACACACACACACACACACACACACACACACACACACACACACACACACACACACACACACACACACACACACACACACACACACACACACACACACACACACACACACACACACACACACACACACACACACACACACACACACACACACACACACACACACACACACACACACACACACACACACACACACACACACACACACACACACACACACACACACACACACACACACACACACACACACACACACACACACACACACACACACACACACA
This sequence comes from Haemaphysalis longicornis, assembly GCF_048455015.1. NCBI lineage: Eukaryota > Metazoa > Arthropoda > Arachnida > Ixodida > Ixodidae > Haemaphysalis > Haemaphysalis longicornis. Next base: position 23,247,978 of record NW_027526460.1, on the reverse strand, counting down.
CACACACACACACACACACACACACACACACACACACACACACACACACACACACACACACACACACACACACACACACACACACACACACACACACACACACACACACACACACACACACACACACACACACACACACACACACACACACACACACACACACACACACACACACACACACACACACACACACACACACACACACACACACACACACACACACACACACACACACACACACACACACACACACACACACACACACACACACACGCACGCACGCACGCACGCACGCACGCACGCACGCACGCACGCACGCACGCACGCACGCACGCACGCGCACACGCACACGCACACGCACACGCACACGCACACGCACACGCACACGCACACGCACACGCACACGCACACGCACACGCACACGCACACGCACACACGCGCACGCACACACGCGCACGCACGCACGCACGCACACAACTACAAAGAAAGAAAGATGCATTTATTCACAGACACCTATTTGTGTTGTCGTTGTACTTGATTGCTAGAGCGGCTGAGATCCGCTCTAGCAATCAAGTACAAGTTTGAAATTTCGTGTCAGTACTCCTTTAAGCAGGTGCATTAGCCCTTCTCACGCCCGATTCTTGGCCAATCCCCCACGTGGGTATGTGCCATGTCAGCGGCCAGGCAGCGCGCGCCCATTTCCCCCCGTTGCCAAGGAAGACGAGGAGATTCCTGGCCAATCCCCCACGTGGGTATGTGCCATGTCAGCGGCCAGGCTGCGCGCGCCCATCTCCACGTGCGCGGACATCGCCGGTGGACGCAGGTTCAGGGTCGCTTAAGAAGTGCATTGCACTTAAAAGAAGCACCAAACCGGACATTGAAGGGAAAAAAAAGGTCAATGATGCATCCTGTGCCAAGATCTTAAGAAAACGTTTGCTGATGATGGTAGCTCTATTGAGTTTCAAAGGGATGCGATGTTCCAAGATGAGTTAACTGGGAAATACGTGGAATTTAATTCGTATCGCGGGCAGCCAGTCCGAGCCAATTTATGCCCTCCGGTGCTCACTTGTAGTAGAAAAGGTTGGGCACGGCGCACGCCGAGCAGATGAGGCCCAGCAGAATCCACGAGCGCGAGAGGTAGGCCACCAGAGGCAGGATGCACAGGCCCACGGTCCAGGACACGCAGCAGACGCCCAGCATCAGCGTCCGCTGCTTGGGGCCCACCAGCTCCAGCACTGCGCGGGAGCATCAGCCCCTCCAAGCTGTGCCACCATCACCGACCAGAATCTCAGCTGCCGTCCCGTTTCCCGGCGGATATCGAAGCGAACGCCCAGTTTAAACACGCGTCCATACATGCCCCGCCCTCTAACCATAGCCACACGCAGTACTCGCAGTGCGTCGTGATTGAGGATGACACATAACGCGATAGTAGTAAAAACTACTTGGTAACTTTCAGGCGTCAAAAAATGCTATCAAGGTATAATTGGGCATTTATAGGCAATTTTGTTCATCTGTTCTCTCTTCATCTTGCTCAATCGCTTGTTCGTTCGTTCATCTGGTTGTTGATTGATTCGTTCGTTAGTCAGTCCAGATTTTAGGGGTGAAGCCCCTTAGGGGTTGGGGTTGTTGGCGTCTCCTGTTGTCGCCATCGTCGTAATCGTCGTCTCGTGTAGTCATGGTATACTAAAACACAGTGAAAATCGTTTACGCCTCGCGCTAGAACGTAACGCGTACTAACAAAAACACCGGGACGCTCATTTACGCCTCGCGCTGGATCGCTTCGTAACGCGAACTTTGTACTTTAAGAGGTTATACTGAAGTGACGCGAAAATCTCGAAACCTTCACGAAGGAACGTGGCGATCGAAGCACCCATGGGAACATAGAGGAGGTAGGGTAAGGGTGGAGTTTACGTGGTAGCACCACCGGAAGTGGCTTGCTAGATAACCATGATATTAATTTTCAGCAAAAGCAGAATAGAGAAGAGAAAAAAAAAACTAAACTCACGGATGATGTAGGGCAGCTGAAAAATTTGAGGCATGACGCTGGCGTTGATAAATCTGAGGAACGCAAACGCGATGAAGTTGGTCACCAGGATGGAGGAGAGCCCGAACACGGTGGCCACGAACACCGTCACGATGAAGGCCGGTTTGCGGCCGATCCTGAAAACAAACAACGGCTACGAGGTACTTGTCAATACACCCGCAGTCCGCACACAAATTCATCTGTTAGTATGCTGTGGTTCAGTTGGTCAACTTAGCTGCTTTGTTCAAGAGCTACCTTTGCGGTAATGGACAGAAAGAGAAAGTAGGCATACTCAAGAAAAATTTGATTTTAATCCAATACCAATAACTTAATTTATGGTAGCCAAGAGTTCATGCACAGTCGGTTTGATGAGTTGAGGACAATTAAGCACTCGTTATGATGTAATTATTGCGTCCGACTTCAGAGAGAGAGAGAGAGAGAGAGAGAGAGAGAGAGAGAGAGAGAGAGAGAGAGAGAGAGAGAGAGTTAAAAATATTTATTGTACTGGTGAGCACGAGAATATTCTTAGGGCCTTCACCCAGTGAGAGGCATCCTTAATCTAAGATGCCTTAGTGCTGGCTGGCCGTCCGGACCGTTCCACCAGTCGGCGCTGTTCCGAGAGCTCGGAGCTGGTCAGCTGCGAACATGTCCCTTCAATATTTTCATTATCGCTTTCGTTTTGTACCTTTTTTCTTCGTTTGGTTGCTATCCCTCGGGAAATATTAACGTTCTAATAATAATCATCATCCTCATCATCGTCGTCGTCGTCGTAATCGCCGTCATCATCATCACAATAATCATCATCATCACCGTACGTACTAACGCTCACTGCAGGACGAAGGCCTCTCAGGCCACCTCCAAACCTGAACCCATTGCTTCCCCAATAAAGTGTTTTCAAATTGACCTTCCCCCGTTCCTGTTCTGCGCTGTCCATTGTTTGTCCTCGAATTTACCTATTTCGTCCCTACATTGAGTTAATGGGCGTCCCTATACTTCTAATCCCGTCTGTCGGTATCCACTCTGTTGGCTACCAAACGATATTTATTCTGATAATGCCCAGACTTTTCGCGCGGCCAGTCGAGATATTAAGGTACTTTACGGAGCGTTGCGTGATGTTCAACTGCAAAACTTCTGTGCCACGATTAAGTGGAAATTTATAGCTGAGCGCGCCCCGTGGTGGGGTGGATTTTGGGAACGCCTGATGCGGACAGTTAAGAACTGCTTAAGGAAAACATTAGGCAAAAACAGCTTCAACTTTAAGCAGCTCACTATCATACTTTCTGAGGTAGAAGCCGTGGTAAATTCGAGACCTTTAACGTATCTTTCGGCAGACGCTGCAGACAGGGAAGTGCTCACCCCTTCACATTTTTATGTGGTAGGCGAATCGTCACTATTTCGCAGACGAACGACTCTCCAGAGTTTGTTAGCCGCAGCCAAACTTGTGGAAACGCAGGCAGTGAAAGGTCAATGATTTCTGAAAACGTTGGCACAAAGATGATCCCTTAACTCTAAGAAACGCGCACAGCCGAACCGTACATCCTGACAATAGGTTCAAGGGGGGAGATGTGGTAGTAATCAGGGAAGATAAAACTCCTGTTATGTCTTGGAAACTTGGAAAAATCAGCGAAGTGCACTTAGGAAAAGATGGTCTTGTGAGAGCCTGGAAAGTTCAGTTATCCGATGGTCGAGCAGTGACTAGACCTGTGCAACCATTGGGCCCTTTGGGACTGTGCGAATGAATATTTGGGGGGCGCGGAGGATGTTGCGGATTTGTAATTTACCGCCAACGTGGTGATGATGATAGAGGCGCCGAGAAGGAAGTGGCACGTTTGCACGCACGAGGACTGCGACGGGCACGCGCATGAGTTCGGAACGCTGCGCTTGGACTACCGTGCACGGCTTTGCGTCGCTGTCTTCACGGCGGAGGTCACGTGGTGGCGGAGGTCACGTGGTGGCTCGAACGCCGGCGGTCGCAACTCAGCTACGCTCCAGCGTTTCCCCCCCCCCCCTACAACCGCCACCGCATCTAGCCGCAGCACTACAGCCACGGCCACCGACGCCGAAACGCTCAGGGACCCTCCTGACCAAGTTTCATTCACCGGTGAGCCCGCGTTTCTTCATGAGTGGAGTGCCAATCATCGACCACGCCGGCACGGCCTGCTAGGCCTAACCGGCGCTTCGGCGAACCCGCGTCGCCGTGGCAACGGTAGCGCGCCCCTTTGATCATCGCCCGCCTTGGCCAAGTCATGGAGGTCGTGGTCGAAGGGGAGGACCTCGCTCCCGAGGACTTCCACGGGGACGACTGGCAGCATATACATCGCGCCTACAAGGAAAACATCGAAAAAAGCAGGACCATTCAAGCCCCAGCAAGCAGCAGCCGGCGCACCAGCCGAAGATGCGCCGAGCAAAGCAGCGGACTCCGCCGAGAGCCAATCTACCGGAAGAAGACTACAAAATCGTGTTCCGCCCAAGAGGTGGATTAGATCTGAAAGCCACCAGCAGCGTTACCATCACAAATGCGATCTACGCAGCCGCAGGAGTTCCTTACATAAGCGGTGAGCAGGTACGCACACAGCCCATCTCGAACTACTTCATCGTTAGTACCCCCTCCAAGGATCGAGCGGTTCTCTTCTCCTCCGTGAAGTTTATGCGCATTAAGGACCAAAACTTCGAACTGTCGAGTCACGTCGCCGCCCCGTCGCGCACAGTGTCCGGCATCGTGTTCAACATTCCCGAGGACGAATCTCCAGACGACATCACGACAGGATTCAAAGATCACAACCCTGACTTCCACATACTGAGTGCCAGGAGGATGGGATCCTCCAAATCCATCCAAATTCTTTTTCAAGGCACCGTAGTACCATACTGGGTCCGATACCGACAAACGACCCAACGCTGCTACCCCTTACGCCGGAAAACGGAGGCCTGCCCGCACTGCTGGAAAGTAGGCCATCGACCAGACGTGTGTCCAGCGGCTGAGACTCGCTGCCACACCTGCGGCATAGTCAATCCTACCGACGGACACCCGTGCACCCCCAAGTGTGTGATCTGCAATGGACAGCACCTGACCGGGGCAGTAGACTGCCCGCGTAGATTCCAACCCCGACGGAGACTCCCACCATCGTCGCAAGACGGAAGACAACAACAGCGACAAGAACATCAATCGAGGTCAACACAGAAGTTCAAGTCGATCCTGAAAAACCCACAAGAATGGCCCAGCCTGCCGGAGCGAGAGAGAGGTCGCTCGAAATCTCGATCTCCATCCGGCAATAGGGCCACATCCAAGTCCCCTCCGCGGAGCCAATCGAGATCGCCGTCAGTCGACAACCGCAGGCGACAAACTTCCAAGGGGAGGGACAAGACGCCGCCGCCAGCGTCAACCGCAACCGCCGACAAACAGGTGAGCTGGGGCAGCGGGGCGTCCCACCGTTCCTCGAACACCCCTCCTCCTCAGACTACCCAAATTCCTGCAGAGTTTCGGATGGAACTAGCTAGTCTTAAAGCAGAAGTTAGATCTCTTACGCAGAGCATCGCGAAGCTGTTAAAAGATAATGAAGCCTTGCGGGGCGAAAATAAAGCCCTCCGTGAACAACTGACCACCCCGGCAGACCACTCTGGTACAGATGTTAATTCGCGCCCCACAAAGAAACGCGCTGTCGAAACCTCCCTCCCCCAAGAAGTCGAAGATAAACTTGGCGACATTGCACGCACCCTTCAAGGTATTCTAGAAGTTCAAAATAGTATCCAGAAGTCTATGGTAATATTACCACATAGCCAACTGCTAACAGCCCCATCACAGCGATCCTCTCCCCATGTCGAGAGAAACAGAGGCAAACCGTACAGTTAAAATCTGGCAGTGGAATTGCCGCGGATTTAAACGGAAGCGGCCAGAACTACAACTACTTGTTCAGTCACTTCAATTTCTTCCCGATGTAATTGCACTGCAAGAATACGGAACTAACGTTAAACTACCCGGCTATAAAGCTTTTCAGGACCCCGAAAATACCCGCACAGCCATTCTGGTCAATCGCAACCTACCGGCGACCAGGCAACAATTTGACAGTATAGACATTCATCATGATCTAATAACAATCTTTCCAAAGAAGCGCGAAGGGACTAAAATCTTCATTCTTAATGTATATAGCCCACCGCGGAACCGCGACCATAGATTTAATCTTCTTTTCGCTCTCACACGCAGGGAAGTAGGACCGCACGCGCTAGTGCTGGTAGGAGATTTTAATGCCCCACATACCACCTGGGGCTACAGATGCACTAACAAAAAAGGAAGGGACCTCTGGGAGCAAATACAGCTATACCACTTTAGCATTCTTGCTGACTCCGGAATAGCCACCAGGATAGGTAACAGCGTCCAAGTTGACACTGCCCCAGATCTTACCTTCGCCCTGCATACAAGATGCGAAGAGTGGAACGTTATTGGTCACACCCTCGGCAGCGATCACTTTATTATCAAGACAATAATTAAGCACACGACGAAAATCAAATACACTCCCCGTCAGGCAACACTAGTCGAGTGGGACGAATTCCGATTTCTTCGAAACAGCAATGCAGATGACGCTCCGATATCAAATATAGACACTTGGACAGAACAACTCCTAATGGACATAAAAACCACCACGAAAAAGCTTGATCAGGACATCCCATCCCTAACCATTGATGCCAGGCTTGCCCACCTTTGGGAGGCCTACAAAAGCATCCAGAAGCGCTGGCGCAGACAAAAACGCAACCGCAAGCTTAAGTTGCGCATGGCCTCACTGGAAAGGGAAATAGCAGCACACGCCAGCGAGCTCGCACGAGACCAATGGGACCAAATTTGCGACCAGCTTTAAGGAAATCTAGGGATGAAGAAAACATGGCAGCTTCTCAGACACCTCATCGATCCTAACCACAGCAAAGCTGAGCAGAGAAACCGTCTAACACAGGTCATGCATAATTTCCCAGGATCTGATACAGAACTCCTTGACAAAATTCGTGACACATATTTGCCCCCGAGTCCTAGCCTCAAGCTCCCAAATTACACCGGCCCCTCAAATTCTGAAATGGACCGAGACATCTCGGAAGCGGAGCTCAGGGCGGCCATCGCAAAACTTCGCACCAGCTCAGCTCCTGGCCCCGATGGCGTAACTAATAAAGCACTCCGCAATCTGGATGACAAATCGATTGCATCCCTAACGCATTACATGAACGAATGCTGGAGATCGGGCACCCTACCTCGGTCGTGGAAACATGCGAAAGTAGTTCTGATTCCCAAGCCGAACAAACCTCTCGCACTCGAACATCTACGCCCTATTTCACTTACATCCTGCCTCGGTAAGCTCATGGAGCACATCATACACACCCGGCTGTCAAATTACCTCATAGACACAGAGAAATTCCCCCATACGATGGTAGGTTTCCGAGCCGGTTTATCTACACAAGCTGTGGTGCTCAGACTCCATCATTACGTCATACGACGTTCGCCTGACAGGTTAGATTCATCGGCAGTGCTAGCACTAGATCTGACCAAGGCCTTCGACAACGTTGGCCACGAGGCCATTCTCAAAGGCCTGCAATCGATCAATCCTGGAGTACGCACCTATAATTACATCAAAGACTTTCTCTCAGACAGGACGGCTGTCATGCACTTGGGTGACCTCGCAACCCCCATTTTTTCGGTTGGAGGAAAGGGTACTCCTCAAGGAGCCGTTCTTTCCCCACTCTTGTTTAATCTGGTTATCCTAAAAATCCCGAAGAGACTAGAAAAAATTCCGGGTCTCCATCATAACCTGTACGCGGATGACATCACTCTGTCGGCCAACAGAAATAGCGATGCCCAAATTGAGGAAATCATGCAGATGGGCATCGACATCGTCATAGAGGAAGCTGGCAGAGCGGGACTCTCTTGCTCCCCATCTAAATCCGAGCTGCTTTTACTTCCGTCACCGGCTCAAAGACCACCTCAGAAACCGAACATCGAGCTCCACATAAACGGCAAACCGATCCCAGAGGTCCCGATAATCCGAATCTTAGGACTAAGAATACAAAGCAACCGCAAAAGTGACAGCTTCATAATCCTAATGAACCGAGCCGCGGACCAGACGGCCCGACTTGTCCGCAGGGTCACCAACCGCCATAAGGGTCTTACCGTAAGCGAAAAAGTTCGCATTCTCCAAGCCGTTGTCATAAGCCGGCTAGTTTACTCCCTCCCTTATCTCCTCCTAACTAAGGCCGACCTAGATAAAATCGACGTGCTAATTAGGCGAACCTATCAATTGGCGCTTCGACTCATTCCCGGCACTTCCACTGCCCGATTGGATGGAATGGGTCTCCACAATACAGCTCAGGAGCTGATAGAAGCCCACTTAACGAGTCAGTATGAGCGACTGGCCCGAACCAGCACGGGGAGGCACATCCTTCAAGAACTGGGTATCGGTCATCATGCAAACTTCGCGCAACTACACCCCATCCCCGCTTCAATTCACTCCCAACTAATAATCAAACCGTCGCCCCGCAATATGCACCCTCAGCACCACGTCGCTAGGAGACTAAAGCGAGCGGAAGCACTCCACAAGATGTACGGCAACAATCCCCGGGTTGTATATGTCGACGCGGCAGAATACCGATTCCACGACGCATACACGATTGCAGCCATGAACAATGCCAAGGAACTTCTCAATTCGGCCACCGTTCGGTCCCCCCGCCCAGAGACAGCGGAAGAGGCGGCCATAGCCCTAGCCCTAACACTCGACCCCAGTCCCAGCACGATCATTTCCGATTCTAAAACTGCAATTCAAAATTTTTCCACCGGTCGCATCTCAAAGCCGGCACTCAAAATTTTGACCGGAAACTCTGCCCGACCCCTAAAACAGCCAGTTTTTCTGACCTGGACGCCCGCGCATTCGGGCCTCGAAGGGAACGAAGCGGCCCACGAACACGCCCGAGGACTCACGATCCGGGCTGGGCCCAGCCTCTATCTTTACCACGGGGCGCGATCTGCGCGGGATCGCCTGGTCTCTTTTCACGACATCACTATGCACTACCGCCTCTCCCGCTTGACCTATCCTCCGGCGGACAAAACTTTAGACAATTGTAAGGCTCACACGTGGCGACTTCTTCAGACAGGCACCTTTCCTAATCCCGCCGTCCTGACGCACATCCACCCAGCTCTGTACCCCACTTCGGCCTGCTGCTTATGTGGCGGTCATGCCACACTATCCCACATCATCTGGACTTGCCCGAAAAACCCCTTTCCAGAAATACCCTCCGAGGAACGGTGGGAGGCCGCGCTGCGCAGCTCGGACCCGGACCTACAGGCCCGCTTGGTCGCCAGGGCTGCCGAGATCGCTGATCAGTTCACGCTGACAGCCATCAACGCAATCTAACCACCAGCATCGTTTTCATGAGGCATAATCACTGATAGTCCTCGAAATAAAGTTTATTCTCTCTCTCTCTCTCTCTCTCTCTCTCTCTCTCTCTCTCTCTCTCTCTCTCTCTCTCTCTCTCTCTCTCTCTCTCTCTCTCTGTCTTCACGGCGCCAATAAACGCTGAAGAACGGCTTTCCCTTTTCGTAACAACGCCTTCAATAAATGTTTATGCAACGTGAAGTCCTCCTGTGCTTTCTTGCACCTGTGTACGGCACTGGTTTCACTAGGTCCACACTGATTGCTGCTTCACAGCATTGCACTGACGTCACTGCCATTTGTTCTTCTGCGTATGCCAGTAAGGGTTCGCGGTGCGGAAACTGCATGCGGCTTACTTGTGGCGGCCTTGCTGCGGCCTCTGTCTCAACGATGTGGGGTCACGTGGAGCACGGAACGGGGACATGCAGTACGGCACACTGTCGTTTGCGTCAGCGTACTTTACAAACAAAGTTACAGCCTTCGCTATAAAAATGGCTTTGTAGCTGTGTGCATCCGCTGGACACAGCCCACGGCGAATCCCAGCACAGCTTCCCATGAGCGGCTTCGGCTGTAAAAAAAATGCACTGCTACTTATTTTCGGGCGCGTGCGGCGAATGTGGTTTACTTCGAAGCTGTTACAGCAGCTGTGAGCGCTAGAAAGCATCATGACCGTATTATATGAAGCGGGTTGATTCTTCTACCGGGGTCAGTACGAAACAACGCGTAGCGCGAAGTTTGAATTTTCAGGGATATGGTGGCCATGCCATGGGTTGTGTGCACGACACTTGGAGCTGCTCGAAGAGATTCGGGCGATCTCCTGAGAGACGAAAGAGGTTAGTGCAGTAACAGCATCTTTTGTCATTAGGCTGGAAATCTGCTATGTCGTCCAAGCCTGCTCTATGCGGGGATTTTTTTATATGAAATGCGTACTTTTCATGAGTGTGTGTGTGTGTGTGTGTGTGTGTGCGCGTGCGTGCGTGCGTGCGTGCGTGCGTGTGTGCGTGCGTGTGTGTGTGTGTGTGTGTGTGTGTGTGTGTGTGTGTGTGTGTGTGTGTGTGTGTGTGTGTGCGTGCGTGTGAGAGAGAGAGAGAGAGAGATTGCTTTTACCCCGCAGGACTACTATAGTGGGTTGTATGTGCGTTTAACTGTTTAAATAACCACTGCTGAACGTTGGCGTTCGTCCCGTCTTCTTCCGTTGTGCTCATGTAAACGTTGCGGTTTGCGTTTGGCAATCTTAATCATGAGCCACCGACGCCCGCAACAAAACGTTGTTCGAAAAGCCTTCCCTTTCCGCCAAAACAGAACCTGGCCGCAGGCTGCGGTTCGCGCATTTTTGACGAGCGGAAACGATGCCGGAAAAGGTGGTGTATGCCGCGGAGCCAAACTCACCTGTCGGACAGCATGCCCAGGAGGACGGTCCCGATGGCGCTTCCCACGTTGCCCAGGGTGAACACGAGGCTCGGCAAGTGCGCCTGGTCGCACACCAGGTTCCACTGAAGCACAAAAGTTGGGGAACATATTCCTCCACCATAAATGCGCTTTCCTTCAGTTCTCGTACGAGTCACTCATGGGCATCTTGTAGGCGGAAATTAAGGACAATTTGCAAAAGAAAAACTTTACCATCCCTTCCTAAGAAAGTTGAGACAATCGCGAAAGCTTACTCATACCAAAACTGCGGCAAAAGTGCGCCAAAATGTTCTCTAAAAGTGCGCCAAACGTACGTTGCAAACCCGTCCAATAGAGCGTCAAACCTTCGAAGACCTAAATCGTAAACGAAAAACTGATCCATGCGACGACTTTGCCCGCACTAAGTAAACGAATCTACGGACGATTTAAATGAATAGCTGATACGGGGTTTATGATACAAAGGTATGCTATTGTACTCCTTCTTTATGAGCGATGTGTCTATTGTCTTATTTAGAGCCATTCTTTCTTTGCGATGTTCAAGTAACCATTTTGACACAATGGAAGCCCGGTTTCACGCACACTCCGTGTGTTTAGAGATTATATTCGAGCATTTTGGTCGATCAATTTGTGCTATAGGGAAACGCATTAGGTTTATGACAAGACGTCATCGGTTCCACTAAGAAAGCTTTCCATGAATGTGACGCAGCCGTTCGTACTGAGAACGATGAGTTCATACATCGTGAAGTCGCTACACCCTAACTTAGTCGCACTACATGCAGGGGATCAAGATCATGCCCTTGAGATCGTTCATCCCGTTCGCCACGAGAGGCAGCGGTGGCAGTTAACACAAGGGGAGTGGAATTATGGCACCTCTCCATCTTGCGTAGGAGTTGTACCACCCCTCCGAACAGGCCCAGCTTTGTATAAGTATGCCTATACATGAGGGGGCAGCTGGGCGTCTTCACACGTGAAACTTGTTCAACGTCACTCACATTATGCTACGTCCACATCGAACCATGAACGGCCACAAAATAGCCCCATGCCGGCCCGTCCTACCTGCGTGGATGCCGTGCTCTCGTAGTTGGTGGTGTCGTACGCGAACTCCGTGCATGGCACTTTCTCCAGGTCTTGTACACCGTAGAGGGTGTCGTTACTGTCCCCCGCGGCCCCTGCCAGTAGTGCACGCGCGACGGTAGCGTTGATAGCGTCCAGCGCGTACGTACTGCACTCGCCGTCGGTCACCAGCAGCGGACGCAGGGGAGTCGGGTCTTCACTCAGGTTGAAGGCGAGCGCCAAGTCCGGGAGAACGCACGAGTGCTTGGGCACGGAGAGCATGAATATCTGGTTCATGAAATAGCCCGGCATAAGCAGGGACGTCGGCGCCAGGTAGCCCCACACGAGTAGCCGCTGGAAGCGACCGTAGCCGCCCACTTTCTCGAGCACGTCCTCGAACTCCATCGCTCGACTTCGCGGGTCGAATTCCCGCCGCAACCCGGACGACAGATCTGCTGACATCGGCGTTGTAGCAAAGCAGGTTGCAGTTGGAGCGGTGGTAATGCTCGCGAAATGCAACCGGCTTGTACGTGTAGCGCTTTCGAGTGCTTCTACACTCGCACTTGCTTCCTCGTTTTGCTCTATCACGCGGACGGGCAACCACAGGTGGCGGCTTCTACAGTGCTTGTACAGACGAACTGGTGGCCTCGCTTTGCTCTATTAGGGTTACCGTGAGCCACAGGTGGCGGCGCTGCAGTAAGCACATGACAGAACCCCCCAAAACGAAGTTTAAATCGTCACAGCTGGGCGCCTAGTCACAGTTTCGAAAAAAAAAGGTCTTTGCCATGCTCCCGCTGGTTTCGTGTGCTTCTCTCCTTTCCGCGGATATTTCTCTCCTTTTTTTTAATTGACGCCCCAAAGTCACCCCTCCCGTTGCTTTCGCGGTTTTATTTTTTCTTTTGTGACGCAATAAAAAGTCCCCCCTAGCGTTACAATTGTGCTCATGTTATAATCGAGTAAGTACGGTAATTACGTTGCAAGAATACAAGATCTGGTTTTCGCGTCGATCGTGCGTTCGGGGCGCTTGTGGCCTGAATGTCCAACGAGACGAAAGATCCAACGAGTCGAAAGGTCCAATTCGTCGCGTGATCAGCGAGCCTGAATGTCCAACGAGACGAAAGGTTCAATCGAGCCTGAATGTCCAACCAGACGAAAGGTCCACCGAGTCTGAAGGTCCAACCGAGCCTGAATGTCCAACTAGACGAAATATCCAAAGAGACGAAAGGTCCAATCGAGCCTGAACGTCCAACAAGACGAAAGGTCCACCGAGTCTGAAGGTCCAATCGAGCCTAAATGTCCAACGAGATGAAAGGTCCCCTGAGACGAAGGGTCGAACAATACTAAGGCCCCACTGTTTCATTCAAGACACGCATTTCTTTTTTTGAAGATTAAGCCGATAGCGATAGGTTCAAGTGTGTAGTGCCAAACGTACACTGCGTTAATAAAATGAGCGTTGTGACAGTGCAGGTAGTCGTGTGCCGCTTGTGGCCTGAATGTCCAACGACACGAAAGGTCCAACTAGTCGAAAGGTCCAATTCGTCACGCGATCGGCGAGCCTGAATGTCCAACGAGACGAAAGGTCCAATCGAGCCTGAATGTCCAAAAAGACGAAAGATCCACCGAGTCTGAAGGTCCAACGAGACGAAAGATCCAATCGAGCCTGAATGTCCAACGAGACGAAAGATCCACTGAGACTAAGGGTCCAACAGTACTAAGGCCCCACTGTTTCAGTCAAGACACGCATTTTTTTAAAGATTAAGCAAATAGCGATGGGTTCAAGTGTGTAGTGCCAAACGTTACACTACGTTAATAAAATGAGCGTTGTGACAGCGCAGGCAGTCGTGTGCAGGCCTCACTTTTGCGTCAGTATAAAGGGTTGCACATGAACGTACCGTACCGCATGGCTTTCGTCAACCTCCTCAAAATAGTTCCACCACAAAACCATCAAAAAAGTGCGATTTTGAGTATGGAAATCTATAAGACTAATCTGTTTGTTCACGGCAGAGAGTACCATCGTATGATTAATGGCTTGTGAGACTGGCCCGGGAATCACAAAATTTCGCCACTACTCTTAAGCTAGAAAAACGAACTTTTGCTCAATTGATTTTTTTAAAAACGTATGGGTTATCTGATCGAGTTAGCTGGAGCACCCCTTAATGGTTGACTAGAATTAACGTGCACACAAAATCAGCTGAACCGCATCGAGAATAAATAATTGCATTCAAGCAGCATCAGCGGCTGGCACTCTCTCTCTCTCTCTCTCTCTTGTTCGCTCCTTCCTTTCAAGTATAGTAGTCCATCCCTCAATAGCTGTATTTTATTCCATCCGAGAGCCATCCGAGAGCGATATCCGACACCGGTATCCATTATCCCGATGCCCATTACGAAAATATTACACATGTGTTAAGACGGCGATTGCGGAACAAAATATACAGCCAGTATTTTGCGGACAGCCATGCATGGTGGAGGGCTACTGATTAATTGATGATGCCTAATGATCTATAACGGGCGCTGAAATGTAGACACACTGATGCTTTTGCGTCTCCTAAGTTACCCTGCGTAGTCACCAACCGCAAGTGTGTGCCGGTGCGTTGCTGTAAATTAAACATAAAGGGGAGATGGGCTTAGTAATTTAAACGTATTGTGGGGATGTGCGCAATTAGCACTGTGGTGCTCTTGATCCGAAGAGGCCGGGTTTTCTCTATTACGTCACCGCTGTCGTCGTGTGGCGTAAAATTTCAATGTTTTTCAATTGTTGGTACTGTTGTTCGGTTAAAAAAACGTCTTTGAGGGCTGGTATGGAGTTGAGTGGGTGACCGAAGGCTGGCTCCATCGAATTATACTGTTGCATTTGGCCTTCTTAAGCCCTTTAAAAAAGAGTCAGATAAAGACCTGAACAAAGAAAAATGAAAGAGAATTATGAAGACGTTGCAGCAGAGGTTTCACTGAAATTCCGAGTATGCCATGCGCACAAGTTGCTATTTCCTCTTAGTGGTTCGACTTCGCGCACGATTTCCTACTAGTTTCTTTGTTACGCTGGTCGACTGAACACAAGCTAAACGTACATGCCTTTTGAAAATTCCGCTTTCCGATGCGTAAGTGCTGAATTTGGCGAGTAAGCTTTAAGGACGATTTTTTCTATGTTCGAAAGCTCATACCTCACGATTACGCAGAAGTGTAAAAATTACTCGATAAAAGTATTTACTGGCGTTTGTGCAACACGCGCATTATGCACAATCAAGAGTACCAACTATACTTTTACCGAAGGCTTGAAGAAGCTCTATGCCTATATGGTCAAAATATTTGCCTTTTCAGCTTCCTGCGTGGTAAGAAGTCTAAAGTGGGAACAAATTCGAGACTAAATGGAAAATATCTGCTGTAGCTGTCCATTTTCTTCTCTTTTTCTGCCGTGTATTTTAGGGCTAACGCTGGTCATCGCAGTTTTCACGTAAATGTATTAGGTTAAGCTATAGTGCAAAACTTTTGGAAAGATAAACGCAGATTGTTGGTGTACACCATAAAGCATATTTAGGCCCATAGAAGCCTTAGAAAGTGTATGTTATGTCTTTTATATGTTTTGTTTAAATATTGTTTTAAAAGTTGTTCTCATGCGAACACTCTATTCTAAGTTGACTCAATAAAAAGTGGTTGGTAGTAAAATAGGGTAGGTCTGAACACGTGCAATGAACCAAAATTAATGAGACACACTACTGAGATACCGTGAGTGCGCCTTGGTGAGAAAGGGAGCCATATTAAAACTTGTGGCGCGATTTCACTTGTTGAGTTTTGTTGCACACC
The DNA here is from genome assembly GCF_048455015.1 of Haemaphysalis longicornis. Lineage (NCBI taxonomy): Eukaryota > Metazoa > Arthropoda > Arachnida > Ixodida > Ixodidae > Haemaphysalis > Haemaphysalis longicornis. The sequence continues at coordinate 23,232,300 of NW_027526460.1, read as the reverse complement.
CCATAATGTGAGAAAAAAACTGTGCCAAGTTTTACTAGAAATCAGTATCACGCAGAAGTTATGAAGGTTCGCGTTTGAACCAATCGCCAAAAATATTAATTCAGCTCCTATTCCCGAACTGGCCGAAATGGCCGCCGTCACGTTGGACGATGCAGCGAATAGTGCTCACATACATCGCACGTTATGATGAAAATCATGCTGCTTGCCTCGCGGAGATTGACCACCTCACCCTCCGACGTAACGGCGAAGATGAGACGATCGGTGTGTGGTAGAATTGACCCCTTCGACTAGGAACAGTACTCGCGGCGTCATACAGGTTGACTCCGTCATTACCAATGAAACAATTCTAAACTACTGTAAACTAGCAGATGTCTTGAAGGTCCAGAGAATCGGAAAGACAGATCGAGCTATTCTAACATTTGATTTCCCCGCCCTTCCCAAAACAGTCAAGCACTACATGGAATTAGTCCGAGTAACGGAGTACCGAGCAAATAGATTGGTGTGCTTTAGCTGACACAGTCTAGGTGATACGGCCAAGTCCTTTCCATCTCCAAGGGTGTTTAGAGAGCGGGGTCGCTCCCATGCGGAGACCGCTGAATGCGACCCTATAATATATTGCGTCGCATGTGAAGAGACAGGTCACCTCGCCGTTAGCAAGGTCTGCCCGAGTTGCATGCCCAAGATGGAAGAGCGCAGCACCAGGTCGATTTCGACTAAGAGAAAAACTCCCTGACGCGGCTTTGTCGTCTGGCCCACGCTCTACACCGCATGGCGTCACCTGGGCTTCTACTTTGGCAGGAATATCCCAGAAGTTGTCGTCTCCGATTGGCCCTCTGCCCGAAAATCTGCCGTTGGCGATAGAAAATGCTCAACTTTGCCTCACCCTCTCCGAGCTATACGCGCACAGATGGCAACCATGCGGAAAGAGCTCGCAGACCTTGGAAACGTCGCAACGCGTCGTCAGTCGGTCTCTCCAGTACCGAATAGGGCCGCCCCTATATTTCGTTGCCGCTTGCGCACAAGTCGTCGCAAGCACGCCTGTGATGCAGTGCTGAAGACAGGATAGCTTTACATCACCGAACAGATGCTCACACAGCGGGACGCCCGCTTCAAGTTCGAAAATAACAAGGAGTGGCAAGGAGCTTCAAGTGAGATCGTCGCACTGCAAAGGGAGGTTACCTCGATTGAAGAAGGACATCGCAAGTTCATGGAGCTGGTGGGTCAAAACATTCAAGCCTCCTGTCCCCAAATGCCCTCTCCGAGTGTATCAAACAGGAAGAAGAAACATTAGGTATCCAAGATTTCTACGGTACCCCTCCCAAATATGTGTATTTTACAGCGGAACTGGCGTAGCTTTCTACAGTCCGGACCACTCCTAAAATCCCAGGTGTCAACTCTGCGTCCTCTCGCCCTCGTACTCCAAGAAGCACGAGGCCCCTGCAAGATACCCAACTACACCGCAGTTATGGATCCAGCTATACCTCATACTCGATCCAACAATAAAAAAACCTCGTGACAGGCTGCGATCTTAGTGCATAATTCCTTCCAAGCAGTGCAACACTGCTGGGATGGCGCTTGCATTGAAACCAGAGAAGTCATCATTTGATTTGATTTGATTTTTATTCTTGCGCGAAAAAACAACAAACAAAACACTTTCGCGTAAAGGGAGACGGGAAAAAAGCCTCAAAAACAGCTTGACCAGCCCCAGCCCCTCGGTGGAAGAGGCGGCAACCGGCATTGGACAATATGAACAAAAATCAACACAAACAAAAAACGCAACGTATATACACTATATGCAGTGACTATACACAGTACTCAAAATACATACTGAGCAGGGTTTGGAAAAATAGTGAGCTTACGTATACAGTAGCGAGAAAGAGGAAGATATTTATCCTGATAACAACATCATGAGTTAAGTGTAAAGGTGCTGCATATATGGTTAAAAGGAATGGTGGAAATGTCTTGAAAATTATTGAGTAAAGGCGGCAATCTGTGTCGCAACATTTGTTCTCCGTTTTTGCTCGGCATTTTTTTTACTTTACAGGTTTCAGGATTGCGAGTTGATTATATCGGAGAGAGCTTTTCTAGACTAGCTAGATTAATTAGTGAACCGTTATTTACCACCGCTTGTTTGCAACATCGGCAAAGTTTATAACTGTAAATAGAATCCCTGCGAATAACATTGTATTTTTTAAATAGTTCTCGTGTAGGAGAAAGATGCGGAACCTTGCTGACTAGGCGAATAGCTTGTTTTTGTAAAACTGTAAAACCCATGCTGATTGCATCGGTGTATACAAACCGACTTCAGGCGCCATCCCTTCCACTCTGTATGATTGGATACCGCACCTTCTCTCTCAATTTTTCAGGCCCCATCATAATAGGGGGTGATTTTAATGCCTGAAATACCCTCTGGGACTATTCCTCCTCAAACCGCCGGGGCCGGCTGTTAGAGCAAACCGTCGAATTCGGCCGGTTGCAACTCCGCAATGAACACAGAGTCCTCACCCGTATTGGCCGCTACCATTTCCAGGCCGGTACAACACCGGAGTTGGCCATCAACACCTCCGGAGCAGCGAAGACATGACGCACATTAAACAGTACCTAGGAATTAAGTTATCATTACCCTATTCTACTTCAAATTAAAGGCAAGAAATTAAGAACGAGGATGATATACCACCGTGTAAACTGAAACTTTTATCGAGAACGATACGTGGTTGACCCCCATTCAACCTTGGATGATTTCGTCACGTCCTTGACCATGACACGTTCGCTCGCTACTGAAACAATCACCAGTACCGCTGAAGTTGACCGTCTGGATTCACATTGTTTCAACTTCTTCGCATGTGCTGAACGCCTTACGAAGCGTTATAGAGCACAGGGCAAAAGTCAACATCATTTGATGCAGTTGAAACATCGTTACCGTGTTATTCGGGAATATCAGCTTACGCTTCGAAGTGAGAATTAGCATAATGTCTGCCAGGAACGTGGCCACGAGAGTGAACTTTCTCGACTATGGCGCATTTTTTGGGGCATGAATAGTCGTGCAAAGGCCCGCCTCCCCATACTGAATGAGATGTGTCTTCAAATGGACTACTATCAAATGGAAGGCACCCTTATCCACACGTTTTTTCTGCACGCTGTCGATGACCCTTCCACGCTCCCGGCTCTGCCTGTCATCGACATCGAACACTCACCTAAAAAAACTCCCAAGCATTTCCCCGAGGGTGAACATGGTTAAGTGCGAATGCACGGGGTGATGCTATGAGGGGGAGTAAAGTTAAAATCCGTTGGCATTCGCCCGTGAGCGCGCGCGAGCCGACCCACGGAGGTCTGGCAGTTTATCGCTGCATATATAGGGGGGTACGCCGCGCCGAGCGCGCCGAGCCAGGTGGCTGAGAGAGGAGGCGAGCGCAAGGGGAGAGGGACAGCGGCGCACGGCAGCTGCAGCCGAGCGAGGGGGAGAGGAGAGAGTGTGACGTCACGGTGGAGAGAGAGGCGCGCGGCAGCTGCTGGGGAGAGGAGGCTCGCTGTGACGTCATACCATGACGTCACGGCGCGAGGAGCGGTGCGGGGAGTGGCGCGCACCCGCGCAGCCACGGCGAGGAGGCGGAGCGAGCGCGGTCACGTGGTGAAGTGACGTCACCACGCCGTTGCTACCGACGCTCCTCTCCGCTCCACGCCGTTGCTAGGGAGAGGAGGACTGCGGACGCCGCCGCCGCCGCCGCCGCCGGCGGTGGAAGGTTTGGGGTCGCTTATAAAGTGCATTCGCACTTAAAAGAACTTGAGTCCCCTTTTACCATGGGGGAATTACAGATCGCCATTTCGCAGGGAAGACCAAAGCCAATGCCGGGGCATGGCCATATCAAGTGGCTGGACCTTCGCAAACTCCCCTCGCAGGGTCTGAATGTTCTTCTGCGTCTGGTGAGCCAGCTACGGGACTTAGGTGAGGTCCCTGACTCTCTTCAGGTCGCGATACTCCACCCTGTTCCCAAAACCGGCAAGGACTCTCGCAAGCCCTAGTACCTCCGCCACATTGCACTAACTCCCGTCATATGTAAACTGATTGAACGACTTATCAATAATAGGCTCGTTTACGGTCTCGAACGTACCGGGTGGTTTCATCCTGCACTCACAGGTTTTCGTCCTCACATCGGTACTCGTGATTATTTGTGGCTGCTTAGACGTGTCATAAATAGGACATCCCGTAAGGACTTGCCTGACTATGTCATCGCCTAGATATCCACAAAGCCTTCGACAGCGTTAGTCAACCGGTCATTCTATAAGAACTCATTCTCGCCTGTCCTGGTCAGAATGCTCAAGTCTGGATTCGAAACTTCCTCCAGCACCGCCCGATTCGTCACCCCAGGCAAGGGTGTACCTCAGGGATCAATCTTGGGACCCCTACTTTTAAATCTGGCGATGAATCGCGTAGCTCGTACTCTGGAACAAGACACTGCCGCCCGGTTTGCTTTCTACGCGGACGATGTTGTGGTACGGACAGAGGCCAGCGATTTTCCTTCCAAATAGCCGATGCAGTCTGAACTGCAAGCTGCGATCTTCAGTCTGGAGAGCAGCTTGACGCGCTTCCAACTCCAGTTACCCCCGGCCAAAACGGAACTGCTCAGTATCGACGGTAAACGCGCTACAAATAAGGACCAGATCATCTCTCTTCATGTAGAAGACACTATTAGAATCTCGTAATGGCACTATTCGTCTGCTGGGTCTTCCCCTTAGCAGTTGCAACAGCCCGAAACAATGGATAGGCCACCTTAAGAAGACCTGGCGTCCTACTTTACACCTGGTCACCCGGTTTCCCAATACATTTGTATGGGCACACCAACACGCTTGTACCATGCTCGCTCGTGCAGTATCACATGGACATTTAAGCTACGGCTTCCTGGTGTATGATCTACGTCCGTCCCATGTTAATGCCTTTCACAAGCTGAATTGCCACCTTCTCTGTGCAATTAGTGGCCTCCCTAACTTCACGCGAGTTGATATTCTTCATCAAGGGTCCCCTTCCGCCCCTTCATAAAATTATAGAGGATACCAAGCTGGGATTTCAGCATCGCGTGTACCATTACCTTCAGGGACTAGTGCTCACCGAATGGGATCAACTCAAAAGCGATTATAGCCGAACGAACTTTCCGCCGCCAATTCCGCCATGGGAACGACCTTAGATTAGCATCCCGCGTCGCAGACCAATTAGGAGACGCCATCAAACTTCCCGAGAGCAGTATGTTCGAACCCTCGTCTATGACAAGGCCGAAGATGAGGCAGACATTTACACGGACGCTGTGGTTGACGGAACAACGACGTCCATAGCCTGGACCTCTAAAGATATCCCGCAAATAAATGGATCCCATTACGTCTGTAATACATACTGGCTTGTTGAAGAAGTGGAACTCACGGTAATTTTGGGAGCAATCCGGCGCATTGGCGATCCTTCTTCCAGCCTCCAGAAGTTCCGAATAATCACTGACTGCCGCGTCTCACTTCGGGAGTTGAACTATGTATTCTCACCAAATAGCACGGCGACCGGAGTACTGACTTCGGCACGCGACGTACCAGCAGAAGGCTTCACAATTCGCATCGCCTGGATATCGGGGCACACCATGGGTGCACATGGCAACCTTCTGGCAGACGCTGCTGCCAGGGAGCGACTTCAAGCACCTCCCGCTGTTCCCATTGCACCAAACCCCTCCCTCCAGTCGGACTGGCAACTTCGGCTTCGGCATCTCCAGAAACTAAGCAGACAACGTATGCAAGATGCGACCCCGGACGTAGTCCTCGAACTTCTCAAGCCTGTTTCACGCTCCGGGAAAATATTTGCAAACAATGTCTACGCTAATGCGGCCTACACCCTTCACGTTATTCACAAATGGACAGCCCCTGCCGGGTTCGAGCTCCAGCGCTGCTCACACTGTGGTTGCGATGGCACACCAAATTTATTTCATCTCATTTGGCTCTGTCCCGCCTTCGACAGAGGCCGTGCGCAGCTTCTAGCAATTGACCCGGTACCTATATCCGAATCCTAACACATATGTCGTGTGCGGGAAGATCCATCAACCATCATAATAATTACCGAATGCGCTCTTGAGAATGGTCTCTGCAAACTGGTGACTCCCCTAGAGGGCACCACATGCGCTCCATCTGCCCGATTTAAAGGTGTGAAAAGTGAACAAATGCGTTAATTGTAAACCTTGTATGAATAGCGAGCCTTTGCATGAACAGTGAACTGCTCTTTCCCCAACTTTCTACGCCCTTTCTTCTCCCTTTCCTCCCCCCCACTTCCCAGTGCATCTGGCCTCCTTACCCCAATAAAGTTATTCCCTGCTTCTCTGTCAGTGTATAAGTGTATTCTTGGCGCCTTGGAGTTTTTGCCAACGGAGATGAAACCGTTAGGGGGGGGGGGTACAGGTATACAGTTTTGCTGTAAGAGTCTCGGGTCTATGAAGCACGAAGCGTTCTAGCGCGAGGGGTAAACGAGTGTTCCGGTGTTTTTTGAAGTACGCGTTACGTTCTAGCTCGAGGCGTAAACAAGTTTGTCGGGGCTTTAGTACCGTGACTTCATGAAACGATGGTTACGAGGACGACATGAGACGCCGACAGCCCGAGCCCCTAAGGTGCTTCGCCCCTAAAAAATGGTATCACAGAACAATGGCGCGGGAGCAGCTTTACGACGTGGTGTGGGAGCAGCTTTACAAAGGTGCAACAAAGGCAGTCGGCTTATAATAAGGTCTTTCAGAACACACCAGTGCACAAAAGGGCGTGCGAATTACTTGAGATGCTAAAACGAGAAGAACCTGAAAAACCATGCAAGTTGGAGCATATCAATGTCTTGATTTTGTATAAACCTGTTAAGATAACTTTGGTTTTCAGATTGAGCAGTCATATGCTGAGTCATTCAGCCGAGCAAAGTTTCACTCAATTAAGCTCTCGATTTGGCTTCTTAAAGCTTTGGTGTATAATTTGTCGTTTGCACGAATACATTATTACTACAGTTTGCTATTTACTATTTACTTACCCTGTAGGCCTTTTCCTCGCCGGAGCATTGTTGTATAGGCTACCATATATGGGTGTAAAATCCATGTAATGCGTTCAGACGCAACGAAGCTAAGCAGTGCACCACAACAAACCGATGTATATTACTCGGGAATTTCTAACGCACATTAAAATGTTGTACACACAAGCGTCTTCACCTTCTGTAAGAAGAATCGCCTTCGAAACCGGGAAACGAAACCGAGTCCTTGTGCTTAGTAGCGCAGCGCCTTCGCCACATAGCCACTGCTATGGGTTTTGTGTTAGGTGCACTGCCTACCAGCGCGCAGAGAAGAGAATCCCTCGTTTACGATACGTTTTTAGCTATAAATATCATCATCATTTAGGTTGAAGACGCACACAGAGATGATGCAATCCTTGCTGTGGGAGAAAAAGGTACAGATGGTTCACCGTCCTTACGTCTTTAACAGGGCTGCTATAAGTTCGGGACCAGAATCTCCCCCCCCTCCCGGACCCCACATTCAGCGAGTAATCAACTGTACTTCAAGGAGTGCAGACGGTGACGACGTCGAGTTTGACTAAAACGTAAAAACAACATCAGATAAGTATATTCAGAGATGAATAAATAGGTGGTAACAAGGAAAGCGTTGCGGCTGCAGATTACAGTCTACCAACAGGACCGGAAAAGAAAACAGAACGACTAGTACAGGAGAGGATCAACATAAGTAACATAAAAAAGCCCAAAGCCGAACTTAAAAACACATACGGCAAATGGAGCAGTAGAAATTCTAGCGGGAGATGCCGCGGAAAGAGAATTTCAAGTAGTCAATGATTATGTCATGAAGACATTATATTGTCTTAGCTAAAAATGAGGGCGGTGTCTAATCTGCTGGCAGACAATATCTAAAACCTAGAGAAAATTATGCCGGCACTCGCCACTGACTACCTTATGAAACCAAGTGGACTTCCCCTTCGAAAGAAGCGTTTTTATACATGGCGCTCCAGCAGTGAGAATTAAAAGTGAGGGACAGAAATCATCTAGCGTGGCCTAGCGTAACGTAAGCTAACTTAAACCGACCTAACTTAACTTAGCCTCATGTAACATAACCAATCATAACCGAAACTATAATCCTACCCAACCCAATGGTACCGAATATAGTCCAGCCCAACAGCACCGAACGAACCCATCTTAAGCTCAAGCCGACCCAACCCTGTAGAAGTCATCTACGTCGACCTCGTCGTCTGCTCCGTTTCAACCCGAATCTCAACGGTGGTGTCAACAGAGATGTTATTAATCGTACTCACATTGCAGTCGAAGCATTGCTTTGCGTTCAGTGGGGTAGAGATTGGACCGTCCAACCCATATCATGTGCTTAGCACGGACAAGTACCGCCATCCCGCGCAGCCCGACGTAACCAGTGACGCGCACTCACATGGTTGCCTGCATGCGGGTCTCGCCGGTGAATACAAGCTGTAGTGGCGCGGGCGCCAGCAGGCGACGGAGTGATTTTTTTTTCTGCAGTGTATGTAGTATTTCATTTCGCAAAAATCAAGCATCTATGAATTTTTTTTGTAAAGGAACACTGCAATTATCACCTAAGTATAAATTTTGTCTTAAATTTGCGTAGTGTCTTGTCCTTGTTCAACAATGTTGATAAGTATGAACCTAAAACCCGACTTAGATGTTCAGATTTGGTAGTGAGTATAGAAGACTATTGCGCAGATTTTGTTTCGCTTAGGCCGGGTGGCTGAATCGAGTCACAGACAGACAGACCAACCTTTCTGGGTTTTAGTAGCCCAAGGAAGACAATCGTCTTTAAAATTGCCCGTGTGTCTCCGTCGTTTCTATTGACGTTCAGCTTCGCGTGCCTTCGTTGTATCAGTAGCTTCTTGACGTAGGTTGAATGAGTCAAGGACATAAGGCGCGTTCGTAGCACTTGCTCCTGTCTCGGTTTTGTAGCGCAGTGGGAAGAGCGCGGCGTACCTCCCGTTGCGGTCTGGTCATTTCACTGCAAATGCGCCCAAAGACGATAGCCTTCTTCCGCCCCTGGAAGTAAATACCTCTGTTCCCCTCCCTCCTCCTTTTACACTCTTCCCCTCTCCTCTCACTCCTCCCATGTTAAACACGGTGGAATATTAATTTTTTCCGCATTCCACTGCGTACGGGATCTATTTGAACCTTTTCGGGGCCTGGGCTGTTGGCGTCTCCTGTCGTCGTCGTCGTCGTCGTAATCGCCATTCGTCTCATGTAGTCACGGTAATAAAACGCCGGGAAACTTGCTTACGCCTCGAGCTGGAGCGCTTCGTAACGCGTACTAAAAAAACACCGGGACACGCTTTTAAGCCTGTGCTTCAAAGACACGAGACGTTTACAAGCAAAGCTGTATACCTCTACGCCCCAACAGTTTCACCTCCAGTGGCAAAAACGCCAAGGCACCAAGAATACACTTATACACTGGATGCTTCGATCCTCCCTAGGTTTCACATTAGTGGAGGTGGCCCGGGATTTTTTTAAATGCAGAGCATTTCTTAGCCTCGCCTGTTCCTGCGTCGGACGGTGTCAACAGTTTCGCGTCCGCAGCAGGTGCGCCTCTCCTTCCCTCCTCTCTCTCAACAGCAGCTGGCGCGCGCATGCGTCGTAGTCAGCCCGTTCGCTCCGTCGCGGTCTCGGCCTAACAGCTGCGTGATAGCAGGGCGGTGGGTCGTGGAAGGGCGCGCGCTGCTTGCGCATGCGCGCTCTCCCCCCCGTACTGCTCTCCCTCTTCTGCGCGCGCTGCAAATATAGCGGCTAGCGGTCGCTCGTGTTTCAGTCACTGCGTTGCTCCTTCCTTCCTTGGTTGACGCTCGTGCCCACGTTTACTCGTGTCTGCTACTCCAGCATCACGGAAGAAGCGATGGAAGCAACATTGCCTTCAATCAGTACTGAGGCCCCAATGCTCTGCATTTACTCGTGTTCCCCTCGCGGGAAGGCGCGGGAATTTTTTTTTTTCGTTACTGTTTGTCCTGGAACGCCGCCACGAGGCTGAGGCAGGGCGTGAGCTATTTTTTGGTATATTTTGTTTTCAACGCGTACTTTTTCATTAGATATGCAAAAATCACTGGCCAATGTATTTTCAATTGGAAGACCATTGCCTAGTACCAGTCCTGTTTAATGTTTTGCATCAAACATTCCTAATCTTTGCTTTTTTTCTCAACGATGTTGACAGGTATGAAGTATAGTATGGGGTTTGGAAAGGTTTTGCCTACATACACGCCTCGTTTAAGAATTGATTTTATCTTATGGTCCGGTGGCTGAATAGACAGGCAGGCAGGCAGGCAGCTAGGCAGGCAGGCAGCTAGGCAGGCAGGCAGGCAGGCAGACCAAAATGTTCGGGTTTAGGTAGCTTAAGAAAGACTGCCGTACTTAAAACAGGCGGGTATTCGTTTGAGTGGCACAGCCTGTAGAGGAAGCGCAGAAGTTGTGCCACCTGGTGGTGTCTCAAACCCAAAAGGCAGCGCTGACGATAGAAGAATTGCAGGTCGATACATCTAAAGACACCCTCCCTTGAACAGCAAGTTAACAGTTTCGTAAAGGTATAGAGCTTATGCAAAAGTGCCGCCATCTACCGGAAGAAAAACGAAACGAGCACGCGACGTCATGTTGGGGGATGGCGTTTGCGGGATTGCTTGGTACGAAGCGCGTGAGGGGCTTTCTAGGCTTGGCGATCCTTTTATATTCAGATTTAAGCGCAGCAAAATGAGCGATGAGTGATCTGTGGACCTGTCTGTGTTGCCCACATTTGCAGGCGACTTCGTAAATACGCATTAGGCATCGAAAAAGCAGTCAGGGAGGCACCGGCGGGGAAGCTGTTGGAGGCTGTCGCGTTTCTTCTCCTTCTTTCTTTTTTTTTTTGGCTTTGAGAACGCAAACATTGAAAGTACATCCGTGTTGGTTCGCATCCTGCGGGTTCCTCAGGAGGTCATTCCTGAAACGCTTCGAAACTTGCGGGCTGTCCTGAGGTTGAAATTGGGGATGGGGGGCACTCGCGATATAGCTATACGTTAAGGATCCTCTAGGACGCAGAGGAAACCTGCAAAAAAAAAAAAAACACTAAACAAAATAAATTGCATACCTGGTATTTTTTTAACAGCGGAGCTGTTGTAGCTGGCCGTAATGTGTAGCGCGTAACGTGTGTGGCGTGTAACGCGTTAAACATTGCCAATAAATTACCAATAAATTGCAAAATTAAATTACCAATAAATTACCGAGCGCCGGTGAGCGCGTGCCTCGCGGCGACCGCCGAGCGTCCGCAGCACACGCAAAAGCTTTAGCAAAAAAAAGAAAACAAACTGCGAGAACCTTAACGAGCGAGAAAATAGCGCTCGTGAGCGCGTGCCTCGCGGCGACAGCTGAGCGTCCTTTGATCGTGCCGTGGACAACAAAACTGGGTGCACACTACCACTCAGAAAATTCCGCTCGAAAAATTTGATCTTGGGAAAATAGGCTATGGTCGACAAAGAGCCGACGAACGGTAAATGACCGATACACAGAATTACAAATTACTTATTGCGCTACTCATGGCGCTACGTGAAGGTTGCAACTCTCGCGGATTCCTTATTTCCTGTAACGTTTGGCAAACGAACGAATGCGTCGTACTTCCATAAAAGCCTACCGAACGTCCAGAATAAAAATAAAACGCGGGCGCGCAAAGTACGAACGGCAGACTTAAAACTTTACCCGCACGATAAAGTACGAGCTAGCATGGCAGGAGTGCTGGGCGGCAAATACTGGGCTAGAAAATAGCTCACTTTGGGACCTTCTTAGTCCTGCACATATTATTCGTTTCGTTACTATGCATGCGATCTAGCTATAATATTACTGCGCGAAGGGAAGTCGACACCCGCAAGTGACTTCACGCAGGGCTCGAGTCATGCTTCCGTTGAGAAATAAAAAAAAAATGTGTACGCTATTTCCGTGGTCGTCCTCGTTCCTCGTATCATTTTTGTGCACAGCAAGATACACAGCAGTATTTGGGCATCTTGGATAACGATAAATGCCGACGTGTGCGTCGCTAACCCCGGGCTATCATGTACACAGCGACATCCGGAGATCCGGGAATCCCCCAACATGGCGTAAGCGCACGTGGTTCCCGCGAGAGGGCGCCAGTTTTTTGCATAAGGTCTATACAAAGGGAAGATGTACAAAAAGAGAGGCAAATAGCTAGCGCCTGTGCCTTTATACGCTGTTCTCTCGGAGCCTGCCATTGACGCACGCATGCCTGTATGGGCGGTGTATGATTTTCAGCGGGAAAGTGGCACCTTGTACACAATGCCTACTTTGTACGCAATGTCACGCGTATTGTCGGGGTGCAAAGTGGGCACTGCGTACAAGGTGCCACTTTTCGGCGAATAATGCTACCCCCGCCAGAGAGAGAGGTATACGTGCATCAATGACGGGCTGCGAGAGCCGCTGTAAAGCAGCGTTATAGCTGTGGAGGGCCGTTTAGCTGATCATTGCCTCCGCTGCCTCTGTGCTCCTCTCTTTGACTCCGTTGACAGGATGCGTGTACAGCTCCGTTTAAAGGACCAGGCCAGTCACGAAATGTTTGAGGCTTGGTGTATCTTCTGCGCAAATGATAAATGGGTCCCTGTCGAAGAGAGGAATAGATTGTCTTAATGCACACTTGCCACGTGCGCAAAATTGAGCTAGCCTTCCTAAATCTTTCGCTTCCGTTGTCGCCTTCTCTTTTTGTGTGGTTAAAAGTTCGAGTTGATGTCGAGTGCTTGTCCTGTGTGGCCGCTTCCATTTGTTTCGCCCTTACTGCGATGTTTGAACATGTTTCTCAAATCCACCTTGATTACTTTCCCGAGCCTGGTATGGTCCCCGTTGCTGAGAACGCCTCGAACGACGCTATTTACACATGTAAGAGTAAATGTTGTGTACTGAGGGATAAATAGCATTAAAAAATAAGGTTAAGAGTACCACAATCAAGTGGGAAAGCGAAAGCGAGACCGGCGTATTTGATGTTCATCGCATACTTTAACAAATCTTCGAATGTGCTAGATTCAACGTCTGTACAAAACTATTCTTAAAGCATTTCGGATGCATGCTTAAAAATACTTAATTTCATTATGAAGATGTTACTACACGCCTGCGTATGCATTTTTGTTTCGTGCAGAAATGTTATGCAATAACGGTTTTAATTGCATGAGGACGTCACATAAAGTGAAATGGAGCGCAGAACTTTCATCGTCAAGGGAGCTGTAGCACAAGAATTATGGTCAGATGAAAATGTTCGAGCTCTGCTTTTTTGCGAGCAATACCGGTGTAAAAAACAACCTAAAGCACATGATGGATTTTTGTTATGAAATCTCTCTAAGATCAACAAGGTAGCGAAAATAACTGATAGAATTGACGAAATAAGGATATGCGTACTAAACTGAAAAGTTGTCGTATGCTAGAATGAGGTTTTGCCTTATAGTAGCGGGCTACCTCGTGTTAGGTTGCACTTCGACTGTTCTTGCGCAGCCTAAATATGTTGCTTTCGAAATTCCGCATGAATGTAGTCTATATTTAGATATATAAAATTTGATGTAATGACAAATTCTAGCATGTTGTGGACATTTTTAATACAAAACAAGAAATGTGACCCTTTATGTCACGGTGTCTGCCAGTGGGTAGGTCACGCGGCAATGAATTGTTAAATTAACACGCACTTCAATATGGGAAATAACAGTAAAGAGTGGGTTTTGTATGAAACGTTGCTATCTAAGTCTAGCATTTCCAAACATCCTAAAAATTGTCTTCGATTTCGCGTTTTCCATCAAAATTGTACACATTGCGGCACTCAATTCTTGTCATGCAAAAGAAACCTGGCTGCACCAGATTACATAAGAATGTATAACAATAAGTCAACATTGTGTAGTGAAAAGTGATCATATGCCGCGACAAGATGGATTTGGTATCGACATGTGCTGCAGCGGTCTTTGTGAAGTGGACCTTGAGGCGCCAGATGGATACGACAAATCCAAGGGTGATGGGCTTTAACATATAAAGATGGGAGCACCGGAGTTTCTGAACCTTGAACAAAACTATAGTGATGCACAGGCTGAACGCATCAGGCTGTGTCATGTGAAGATTCGGTCATTACTTCCAGCTCTTTTTCCTTGGCGTCCGCATTTCCGTAGCCTTTCTTCTTGTCGTTCGTCCTGAAAGAGAGAAAAGAGGTTAAACTACGTTGCAACTGTACAAGAGAGGGGAAGGACACAATATAAGCGTCACTTTTGAACCTAGCCACGATACCCCCACTTTACGACGCTCGGACTATAGCGAGATGCCTACCATTGAAATAACTACAGAGGGTATCATAAAACTCATCAACAACCTGCAGTCCTCTAGTGCTCCCGGCCCGGACAATATTCCAGCAAAGATATTAAAGGCTACCAACACAGCATCGAGCCGCTTTCTCCAAATTATTTTCACCCAGTCCATTTCTGAAGGCACCATTCCGGATGATTGGAAACTGAGCAAAGTTACACCAGTCTTCAAATCCGGCCATAAATCCGACCCATCCAACTATCGCCCCATCGCGCTAACCTGCATCGCATGCAAGCTACTAGAGCACATAATTTATTCCCATACCGCTGCTCACCTGGACAATAACAATTTCTTCTTTCACAACCAGCACGGGTTCCGCCGGGGTTTTTCATGTGAAACCCAGCTTTTCCAGCTCACTACAGACCTACACCTCAACCTAGATTCTTCTTTTCAAACAGATGTCATCTTTATTGACTTTTCCAAAGCTTTCGACCGTGTCCCTCACCAAAGACTCATTAGTAAACTCTCTTGCCTTTGCCTGCACCCGCTGATATTATCGTGGATTAGATGCTTTTTAACAGATCGCTCCCAGTTCACCACCGTCGCCGGACGTCAGTCGCGCACAACCACGGTAACGTCTGGGGTACCGCAAGGCTCAGTCCTCGGCCCCCTTTTATTTTTAATCTACATTAATGATTTACCGTCTGGCATCTCCTCCTCCATCCGGCTTTTCGCCGACGACTGTGTTCTGTACAGGAAAATTTCTAGTAAAAATGATCAGCTCCTTCTCCAAAACGACCTAATCCACTTAGAAAACTGGTGCTCGCTATGGATGGTGCAACTAAACGTCTCGAAGTGTAAATTCATGCACGTCACCCGCAAACACTCTCCCGATCGCTTTACATACTCGGTTACCTCAACTGACTTATCACGGGTGGAGACCTACCGGTACCTCGGTGTCCTTTTAAACAGCAAACTAACCTGGTCTGACCACATCCAAAAACTTGCAGCCGATGCCTCTAAGATCCTCGGGTACATCCCGAGATCGCTATCATGCTCACCTGCTCGAGTCCGCCAACTGGCATACACTACCTTTGTACGCGCAAAGCTTGATTATGCTTCAGCAATTTGGAACCCCCATCAAACTTATTTGACAAATTCTCTTGAGTCTATTCAAAATCGTGCAGCCCGTTTTATTTCTTCTACGTACGGCTTTCCTTCGAGCATCTCAGCTATAAAGTCGTCCCTCGGTCTCCCCACACTTGTTTCTAGGCGGAAAATAGCAAGGCTCTGTCTTTTTCATAAACTATATTATACATTTCCTGACATGCACACTTCATTATTGCTACCCCCACTGCGCACCTCACGCCGCCTACATAACTCAATGAGCAAGCAGCGCCTGTATGGCTCCACAAATTCGTTCAACAAATCTTTCCTTCCTATCGCCATAGAGGAGTGGAATAACCTGCCTGAATCTATAGCAACTGAACGCGACCCTAACAAATTCAAGATGTCATTAACAGTACACGTATACAATTAGACCCCATGTCCGAACAGCATGTAGTACGACCACACCCAGATGTTTGTGTAAAGTTTCCATGTATGGTGTTCTCCTTGCTCTTTTTTTTTATCGCTGTTACCTCATGCGCTAATCTGATTCTTATTGACACATCCTCCTCCTATTGGCGCCCCATGAGTCGTGTCCTCCTTATTTCCTCTTGTGACTATATGTGCTCACACTACTGAAGGCATCACTACAAGCCTGTTGTCCGCCACCTTTGCTTGTGTGCCCTCCTTACTGCTGGCTCACCTTTTCATGAATGATGTTGAATCTGTTGTATTTTCTCCCTCGTTTATTTTTCTTAAGCCATTGTTACCCCATTGTTACCTCGTTTTATTTTTCATATAAGCCATTGTTACCCCACGCAGTCAAGCGGCTGCTGGGATGAATCCCTTCTTATTTCTCCCCCCAAACGGCTTTTACATGTTGCCCGATCTTTCTCTTTGGTGTTCCGTTTGTTTTTCCTCCTGTCTTGTTTTTTCTTTTGTTTCTCCGAACATGTATACGCTTTCATGTTTTTCGCTTCACCCCATTTATGCAATACCCCTGTTATTGCTATTGTCATGTTTATGTAGTCTTATTGTTCTTGCTGATGTCGTGTTTACGGGGCTTTAATATTGCCCCTGTGTTTTCCCCTTGTTTTATCATGACCATCGGAAGCTCTCGTTTCTGCCCCCCCCTTATGTAATGCCCAAGACAGGGCCTTTAAGGGTAATTAAATGATGATGATGATGATACCATCCAAACTTTTTTTAAGTGCGAATGCACTTTATAAGCGACCCCAAACCATCCACCGCCGGCGGCGGCGGCGTCCGCAGTGCTCCTCTATATTTGAAAAAGAAACAGCATCCGGCGCCAGGTTTCGATCCGAGGACTTTGCGGCCGCAGCGCGACGCTCTACCGACCAAGCCACGGACTTTTTTTTTTGTATTTATTGACCAAGCCACGGACGCGACGGTGATATCAGTGTTAGACGCGCCTTATATCTTTAACGCATTCAAACTACGTCGTCAGCGGCGTGCGTTGGCGACTCAGCGGCGTTATAGCGGCTTGATAACTGCGTGGTGTACACGTGATACTACAAACCCGATGGAAGAGATGGAAGAGAAGGCGGCGAGGCGGTGGGCTGCGGGGGCCGAGCGCAAGCGCCGCAAGCGGGCCGACAACCGTGCATTCGCACTTTCACATTCTCCCCCTCGGGGAAATGCGGGGGAATTTTTTTTGTGAATAGCTCAAAAGATTGTTAAGAATAAATAACACTCTAAATAAACGCATGCCCTGTTAAGGTTCCTGGAATGTTGTGTGGAATGATGCATGAGTACTGTCCAGCGGCGCGTGCTCAGGCAAGAACTTTAGTTACGGGTCGTATTACAGAATAACATTTTCGACAGCTTTGCCTCGTCCAAACGCCCCGATCTAATCACAATTTTGTTGACATGTCTAAATTAATACCAATGAGAAACAGATTTTGTTAGCTCAAAGACCCTTTAGAGCTTCCTCGGTGCTTGTACTCGACGGAAGCGGCTCTTTTCTCTCACAAATTAAAATAAAGGGGAAAGTTCTTTCTCCGGACTCCGTCATATTTTATTTGTTAGGGGGCGGGGGAGGCCGCGCACGTTATGTAGTCACAAATGATAAAGAGGAAACTGCTTCTTTATATATAGTTGCCAACAACGTACACTGAAAGTGGCCGAAAGTGTCTACAAGCTCAACGAGTCCGTCTTCATAATTCACGATGTCACGAAATGGTAAAGTCGACAATGCACTGCGGCTGAGCCCCCCCTCATGACGTTTCCGTCATTTTCCAGCTGATCAAATGGCTGTTACTGTCGTTGTAAGCTAGCTGTATCTAGCTATTCAAGCCGACTTTTCCCTCAAATTTAGCGTCCGCTGCAGAATATTTTTTTAAGGGTTGTGACGCCACGTGAGGCAGAATAATGGGTTTTTGTTCGTTTTCAATCTGTACAACAGCGTACGCAAGAATGGCGCAGTATCCCGATACTTTGTTTCCGGTGTTTGCTTCCTCCTGCACATAGGGACACTGGAGACGGACGCTGCTAAAACGAACGCCAAGCCACAATTCCGCTCGAGTGTGACTCTTATAACAAGATAGATCTTTTTTCGCCAAAGTATCAAATTACCGTGATTGGGATTGGGAGTGGGTGTCCTCTTCCTCAGCCTAGTTATGTCCTCTGAAGGATGAAGGCCTCTATCTACTCTAGAACTGCAACAACGCCTGTCCTGCGTCTTCCAAATTTATTATTTGATCCCAGACTTCCCTATCTCGCTTCTCTATCGAGTTATCAGCCTTCCCCTACTTTTGTAGCCGTCCCTTGATAGTCACTCAGTTACGCCTATGGTCCAGCCGTTGTCGCTCTTCCGCATTACAGGCTCGGCTCAATTCGATTTTTTTTAATTTAATTTGAGCTGTAGGACGTCGTCCAATCGAGTTTGTTTGGTGCGAACTCACTACATATTGAGACATCACACCGCACTACCGCCTCACCCGCAGAACACTACCCCCGCCCAACGCCGAACTTACCATAGAGGAAGCACGGATGTGGCGTACTCTACAAACCCACTCCTTCCCCATCGCACGCAACTGCAGCACTCCCACACACACCTCCTCCTCTCCGCAGAGTGTCCAAGATGCCGCAACCTCTATCCGCTATACCACTCACTACTTGTGTGAGTGCCAGGCGAACCCTTCCCGCCTTCACCCCCCCCCCCCCCCCCCTCCCTTCACCGGGAGCAGGCCTTGGGTAGCTCTTGCCTCGTGAATCAACGGACCCTGATGCAACGGGCGCTGCCGGTCGCTTTGGTCATCTGGGTTGAGGCCACACCCCCCCCCCCCTCTCCCACCGGAACCCGGTGTCTCACCAATAGAGTGGTTATATCTCTCTCTCTCTCTCTCTCTCTCTCTCTCTCTCTCTCTCTCTCTCTCTCTCTCTCTCTCTCTCTCTCTCTCCCCCTCCCTCCCTCTCTCTCTCTCTCTCTCTCTCTCTCTCTCTCTCTCTCTCTCTCTCTCAGATCCATGGCGTTCATTTTCTAGGCTCCTTCTATCTATCATCTTTCTGCCCATGGTTCGTTGGGCCTGACTATTTTTTCTTTCGAGGTGTTTGGTAGGTCTTGTAGTTTCTCCTACCAAAGTCATTTCCGGCCGTGCTCGTTTGTTCTATGACCTGCTCAACCCACCGTTGGGTTGCGTAGGTCCTTGCGTAGATCATGGCGCGTTCTAATTTGTGTTCACTCATATTTTTAGATGCGACTGCATCTCATTCACTCGCCTTGTCCCTGCATCCGGCGTCGGCGTTGTTGTCGGCGTCCGCCCCTCCCCCATTCTCCTCGCCGCGTGAGCTGCGCTTTCCGCCGCTCACCCCGTCTCCTATCCGATAGCGAACACTCTCTCGCGAGGGGCATTGGATTGGATTCGAATGGATTGGCTTGGCTTGGCTTGGCTTGGCTTGGATTGGATTAGATTTGGATTTGGATTTGGATTAAAGTGGATTGTGTTGGATTGTGTTGCGTCATAGCCGCGGCAGACGCACTGGCGCCGGCGCGTCCCCTCACCGTTATGCGCGCTATAAAACGCGGTGCCTGCGCCGCTCCGCTCCATCGTTCCAGCGCCGTTCTTCCGCTGTCCAACGCTGCAACGTGAACCCCCTATGCGTCGCATGTACGCAGGGGTTCCCGCAAAGGGAAGGTGGGAGATTTTT
The DNA here is from genome assembly GCF_048455015.1 of Haemaphysalis longicornis. Taxonomy (NCBI): domain Eukaryota; kingdom Metazoa; phylum Arthropoda; class Arachnida; order Ixodida; family Ixodidae; genus Haemaphysalis; species Haemaphysalis longicornis. The sequence goes on along the minus strand of NW_027526460.1, from coordinate 23,212,724 downwards.
CTTTTGTCTTTTAGCGCCGTGGAACTGTTTCTTAGACTATCAGAGAAGCCTCGACCCTCCGATTTCATGCCTCAAGGAGTACTATTTTGTTTCGAAACAGAAGCTTTGCTACTCTTTGACGTCCCTGCCAACTGCAGTTGCGGGATCGTTTGCATCAATTCATGCTGTAACTGCAGCTGGTTTTTATAACTACCGCTGAAGCGGCTCCACTACAGAGCATTTGGCAGGACCCGCTGTCTCGCTGCTTTAGCGAGACCGAGCGAGTCTGTGCAGAGATAACCCGGTCGCCGACCTGTTGAGGGAAAAGAACTTCTGTCCCCTGCCGAAGTTCTCAGCGTCGTCGATGGTCTGGCAGAGCGCGTAACCCTTGGTCTCTGGGAGCCAGGCGGCCGACAGCCCCGCCGCACCCGCCAGCACGCAGAGGAACAGGAAGGGAATCCACGTGCCGTACCGGCCCTGAAAGTGTACGGTAAGGTATACTAAGAGGCAACTAAGAAAAATATCACAGAGGTTTCCTTCCTGTCCTTGATGGATACCCAAAAGTAGACAATATTGGGAGTCGCACCGCGTCTATACCACGCAGCCAGACTATAATTATGAAATTGAACGCCAGTATTAACCGCGCCAAAATTGACGCTAGCTTGCTTTGCAATAACGTCATAACAACGGCCGGCCTGACCATCACGGAGATACCATTAAAGAGCGGCCGGCTCCTGATATTATCGTCATCGACGTGTATAGACAATCAAGAGTCGAAAGTTTCGTTCAGGGACAAAGACGTCGACATACTGGAGAGAAGATATGCAACGCAAACTTACGTGTCTAATTATCCAGAGAATGGTCGAAGTGTAATTCATGGAATTACAGTTCACGCTACAGAACATGACTTCAGTAAAAACTCTAAGGTACAGAATGCTAAACTCCCACAAATACGAAGAATATGAATATCTAACACTGTTTTAGTCACCATTCAGGGCCCCCGACTTCCAGAAGACGGGTTTTCTTTTCGAGTGGCTATGCACTTGCACAGCGAGGCATGCATGTCTTGCTTAGAAATCGTTGGAACAATACGTTAGTTTGCCTCGCCACACCCGACAATGCTTGTGGTCGGTCCTTGTTGCCCATGTCCAGCATTTGCTAGCCACGAACCGGCCTCTCATACCCCACGACCACACTCTTCATCTTCGTCATTTGCGAAGTCCAATTAAGACTTGGACTTGTATATTCAAATAAAGTTTCTCCCCCCTTTATCTCCCTCTCTCTCCTTGCTTTAAATCATCACAGAATGTGATGGCTGCCTGACTCCCGCGAAAAAATAATCATATACGCAAGCTTTCCGCTGTCCTGAGAAACTATGTAGTAAGCATGGTGGCAGTAGACCGGTATCGTTTGGACGCTATTAGAGAGTTATAGTAGAACGGAGAACCAGCCCCGGTACAGCATCCGGTGCAACGTCGGCGCACCTGCGCCTGTGCACAACCATTTTTGCCTTCTCTGCGCATGCGCAGTCACGCCCGTCGCCTACCGAGTACCGCATCGGGACCGGCTGTCTGCTCAGCTATTACTTTCTGTTGCTGATAATTCTACTGCCACGCAAAGAGCGGTCTGGCTCACTGGGGACTGTTGCGCCGGTGGGTGAGGCCAGCGCGATATTGCTTGGTGCACTCTCCGCTTTCAACGTGTTTCTCCGCATGCTCAGGCCTCGCCTAGCAACGTGGTCCTTTTTTGTGTTTTATTAATGTGACGCACGAGCTATGTAACGCGGCATAGTCACGTGGGATTAGGAGCCGGCATCCGACGCTGACGAGCCGACTCCGGTTCTCATGAGAAAGCGTGAAACATTGCACTGAGCGAAAAAAATTGGAGCCCTTCCACCTTGGCAAGAGGGAAGTCGAGTGAAGCTGGCGGTCTGGTTGGATATGTTATGCTGGGGTTTAGCTATATTGGGGTTTATATATCGAATTATAGGACAATGACCCGATGTCTACGTCACAGACTAAGGACGCACACGATTGGTGGGTAGAGACACTGACGTTTTAGTAAAGCACGGCTACGCAATCGCAGCGCAGGCTCTAGAGCGCCGCACAGGTGGCAGCCGAGGAGCGCGCGGCATCGCGCAATGGCAGATGGGAAGTCGACGCCGTACGTGGCGAGAAGTATACACGACCCTGGAAGGAGGTGACCACGGTGGGGAGGGGTATATTGTGCGGCTGTAATCATGCGCCCTCCGTAGATAGCCATGCTTCACTGTGCAACACATCATAAGGGAAAGCCAGCTTACAAAGACCAAGCCTAAACGTTTTTTTAATAGTCGGCTTCACCTCCAAACAAAAATGCGCTGCTGGGAAGACATTCTTAATGGGCAATGTAAGACCTGGTATCAAAACATTTTCTTTTATAAGACCTTTCTTTTATTTTTTAGATTTTTTTTTCTCACTACTCTCGAGTTTTCGTACCACACGGGCGCGAAAACGGAGGGGGGGGGGGATTATACATATACAGCTTCTGTGTAAAAGCCGGCGTAGGCGTAGGTGCCTGCGCCGGCATCGGAAGCCGGCTTCTAAATCTAGGTGAACGTGAAGCAGTCCAAGCATGTGTGTCGCATCAATAAAACACAAGAAAAGGACCACGCTTCTAGGCAACGCCTGGGCCACGTGACCAGCGAGAGAGAGAGAGAGAGAGAGAGAGAGAGAGAGAGAGAGAGAGAGAGAGAGAGAGAGAGAGAGAGAGAGAGAGAGAGAGAGAGAGAGAGAGAGAGAGAGAGAGAGAGAGAGAGAGAGAGAGAGAGAGAGAACCCTTGATGTGGGCTGGAGAGTTCAGTTCTGCTAGCGGCAGTGCTTGCTACGCCAGATGGGGGTGATTACAATGCAGCGAAGTGAATGTAAGAGATTGGGAAGGCAACAATTAGAGAGAAAACCAAAGTTACATAAAAATGGAACGCAATGAAATGCAAAAAAAAACTCTAAATAGAGTTAAGTAAAAAAAAATAGAGCGAATGGAGCCCAGGAAACGCAGAGGGTTTAACAAGAAAAAGGAGTCAAAGCGTACATGACGACACAAACGCGTACAGATGTAGCCATGCGCACAATGCAAAGATTACGAAGATTTATCTGGTCCAGAATCCCGCAAAAAACGCAGAAGAATTTTTGTCCCTAAAGGTGACCAGCGAACTAGGCCTGTGAGTGGGCGGCTGTAAAATTTTCAGAAATATCGTCCGAACGATTTCGGTCTACCTTCAACATGCTTACGTAGAAAGCCTAAGAAGTAACCCGCACAAATTGAATGGCGAAACTGAAAACATACCGTGCAGCAACACTCTACAATATTACCTGCAGCTCGAATGAGTAGCGGCGTCCAATTGGGCATCAGTGCTTTCGCATTTGCAACCCATAAGGAGTAGTTGTCATCGGATTATTCCCCTAAATGTGTCATTTAATGCTCATTTTTCACCGTGATGTGCCTGGCTCGCGCTCGCAAGTGGCGGAAGGGTAGTCACTCACGAGGAAGATGATGTAGGGCATGCAGATGCTGAAGGCCGAAGAGAAGGCTGAAGAGGCACCCAGGGCGAAGGAGCGCAGCGGCGTCGGCATCACCTCGGCCGCCTGCTGATACATGATCATGAAGGATGCCGCGCAGGCGAACTTGGCCACCAGCGACGCCGTCAAGCTGGCCACGGCCGCCTCTGCACGCGCGTTGCGTCCGCCCACCCAGCGGTCATAGACGGCACGACGGTGCTATGATCAGACAGCGTCAAATGTTTGGTAACATTCATGCACACGACAAAGTAAAGAGAAGTGATGCAAATTAAATGCAACATTTCACGGGGTAACGTAACGTACGCTTTACCCTGTTCGAGGACAGGACATGATCGCTGCGTACAGCGTCACTTCAGCGGAAAACAATAACAGTTTCCTCGGTAACTTTTCGAACAAAACTACAAAAAAATAGCCAGCCGATTTTTTTTTACTAAACGTAGTATTATTATATTAACCGACCAGTTTAAAGGAAATTCCCAAGGTGGAATAAGTTTCCTCCAGAGCGAGTGCACTAAATTGGCGGTGATCCAGAGTACGAATACTGGATCAAGACATGCGTTTTTTTTCAACTGCAAGAAAGCTGTATAATTTTCCTTTGTGGCCGCATGGCTGCACTTCAGGTGGTCATCATTGACCTATACACACAAAAAACAATGTGTAGTCACCAATTTTAAACCTTTTCCGGCGCTTTCATTGTTTCAGAGCTGATGTCGCGGCTTGTAACATTTAATTTTGTCGGTTATATCTCATGTAAAGGACGTAAACCAAACGAAACAGTGTTGCTCCAGATAATATGTCAATCGCCAATGTTGATTTTCTAGCTAGCTGTCTCAAGCATTTCCAGCTTTTTAAAATTTGACACTCGGAGGTTATTGCTAGCTTGTATACTATCTGTCTCAGCTATCGTATATGTGTTTGTGCAAAGTTCACATTTGGGTAGGGACAAGCTGTAGTATAGTTCGCACACTACAATGGTTGCGAAGAAGACTATAGTTTGTCATCATACAAGAGCCTTGTAACAGACCCGAAGAGCTCACACAATAAATAAATAAATAAATAAATAAATAAATAAATAAATAAATAAATAAATAAATAAATAAATAAATAAATAAATAAATAAATAAATAAATAAATAAATAAATAAATAAATAAATAAATAAATAAATAAAAAAATAAATAAAAAAATAAATAAATAAATACATAAATAAATAAACATGTAATTAAGTAAAACGTTTATTGGAGCCGAGTAAAATAAATAAGAAATAAAGGCAGCTCACACTAACGCGTCAGACTTCAAGGTAGCGAAGCTATACGCAACCTTCACGACCATCCCGACGGCTTAAGTTCACAATTTGCTTCTTTTTTGCTGCCGCAACTACCTTTGCTCCATCTTTGTTGCTATATGTGTGAACTTCTTTCATTGTTTGGAAGTGATAATAATTGGACATCACTAGAGACCATAGTTTAGGCAGATGCCTATTTTGTTCCTTGCGCTCCTATAGCGTCACATTGATAGCATAGAGGTTCAGAAGGGTTTTTATAGAGTTTTTATACTGCCTACACATGCCTATTTTGGCGTTTGTGCCTAAATTTCTATATATATCTATAAATGCCTATTTTAAAAATCGGCACCCATATAAACACCATTTAGCCTCAACTTTCGCTTTCGAGAGTTTAAAGGAGTGCCGACACTAAATTTCTCGCTTTCGGTTTTTATGCTGTAAAGAATACCTAGTGGTCCAGTAATTACAAAAATCGAACCAAGAGTGGTCAGACGCCAGCGTAAAATTAACTATAATGCATTTATTTCAATCAGTTTCAAATTCGGTCGTCGCGCGCCAAACGGCCGTTCAGATGCAAGACGGAGAATGTGACGTCACGGTTTCTGTGACGTCAGGGACGTTTGCCGTCGTCTGCAACGATTGCACATGGTCCGCACTCACCCACGCAGTCGACATGTCGTCTGAATCGTCAGACTCGGATGAGTCGCTGTTACCCGACAGACAGACAAACAGAACAACTTTATTTCGCCAGGCGATTAGGCCGGCGACGTCTTCTACGTCGTCCGTTTTTTAACATCGCCACGGCTCGAACCGGCGCAGACCGTGATGGCAACAGCTTGTCGCCACTCTTCCAATCAATATGATCGCGAAAAAGAAGTTCCACATGCGATAAAGTTGATGTTAGTGTGGTGAAAAATTGTGCTAGAGGTTGTTATCAGCGCTGAATTTCAAAGCGGCAATCAGAGATTTGCCGCGATGATAAGCCTACGCTGACCGGCAGCGGAGGTTCGGCGCTCCGAGCCAGCACTGCCGGCACCGCGGTGCGCGAGCGGCCGAAAGATGGCGCCACCTGCGCGGTAGAATCAAAACAGGCCACGGCAGATGTCTTGGTCACCGATCGCTCAAACGGCAATTATCGCCAAAATAAAGCTCCACGTACGAAAAAGGGGATGATAGTGGGGTGAAAAGTTGTGTAAGGAATGATCATTCGCAGTTGTACAGATAGCGGCGATCAAATATTCGCCACGATACTAAGCCTAAAGTTCCCAACACCCAAGCTGACCCGAGCAACGCCAAGCCCGCTGGCTTGGGCGACAGTTTTTGCGGCCGCCGCCGCGCACGAACTCAGTCCACGTTTCGCGCTGCATGTCGTCGAGTGGAAAATTATGCATCTTGGCGTCGCCGTCGATTTGCTCGGACAGGCTTCAATTGAGCAGTACTTCGCATTCCGCGAGCTTGCCATGGCACAACTTTGGCGAGTTCGGGGACGCACACAGGCCGCTCAGATATGATACCACGCAGTTTTCGGCACCAGTGCAAGGGAACACCATGCTGCGGCCACGAACTGAAGAGCAAATACGTCGAACACGCAAAGTACGCAAAGTTTACAAGCATTGCTCACAGAGGTACACCCACGTCTCCTGCCCAAACGAAGACCACCGGCAACAGCACCGCAGGCTATCATTTCCGGTTCCGAAAACGACTATATATGTCACCCTGAACATGCCAGACATGCCGGCCCATGGAGGAAAGAAAAGGTTCTTTCCTCCATGCGCCGGCCAATGTGTCATCACGCCGATAACGATTTCTCTAGTGCTTCCGATTTGTGCAAGCTCGCGACCGGGACAATAAAAATCGATTTTCGATGTGATTCCGGCCTCGGATCGCTGCAAAAATTTCTGTGAGGCACCTGTGCAAACTACCGAAGCTAATTATATCATTTTTTAGACGTCAAAGTTTGTTGTCAGTACCTCTTAACGGGCAGCTATTAATGACTTTTCGGAAGTCTATTGGGTTCAACCTAGTCATCTAGTTCAACCAACTCCCGGAAAAAACCGCTCAAGCAGTGGAATGGGACTCAGTAACAGGAAGCAGAATTTTGAACCAGGTCGCGGGTTCGATTCCCGGCCGCGGCGGCCGCTTTTCTGATGGAGGCGAAAAGCAAAAACGCCCGTGTGTACGAAATTTCGGCGCACGTTAAAGATCCCCAGGTGGTCAAAAGTAATCCGGAGCCCTCCACTACGGCGCGCCTCATCGCCTTCGTTGCGTCGGCGCGTTAAACCCTACAATCAATCAATCAATCAATCAATCAAGAATTTTGAACCTAAAAATCTGGAGATGGTGGTACTAGCTATTGTTTCCACAATTTTCACCGTGATTCTTAGGCTACGTTCCACGTGCTCTCCAAGCAGATTTTTCATACATGTGCAGTCGAATCCTCGTTTCTAGAAGCAAAGGCAAAACCATCACGATTTTCAACGCAATGGTTGAGCATCTAACACGCCTTTGTTAGCAGATCGTACCTATATTGAAAAGCTAACGGGAAAACATCACTGGTCATCTGCATTTCCTTACATCTTAAATGTTCACACTGTCCACGGGCTCTGAGAAACGCTCTTTTATCAAAAAAAAAAAAAAAAACTGTTCGGCTTCTAAACACCTTTTCAAAATGTTCTTCGAATATGTGGAAGTGCATTTAGCCATGTTGGGACGTCTAACCTGAACGATTCGGATAATATCAATGCATAAAAAATGGCTAGAGTTGTACCTAGCTGCCGTCATGTAAGAGCATGTTAATTTCTTAATAAGTCGTCGTCTGTCGAGTTTATTGTTTGTGTCTGTTTTTGTTATGTCGTAACTAAGTTGAGTCAGTAATACATAAAAAAGTGTTTGTTTAGTCAGTATTTCCAGCTATCAAGTCTTCTTTTTTAGCCTGTTTCAATAAATGCGACGCTCGAGCAAACGACAGTGGTCACTGAGCGTGAATGTGAGCAGTGCGTTTGCTGAACTAAGCCAAGGGATCACCATTAGTTTAGTAGCTTTATGGGACGACAGGTATGTTCAACTGTTGGTGCCTTTGTGCCATTATAAACAATAACCTTTTTCTTTTTCCTGTCGTACATACAGGTTGATTCATTTCTTTGTCGGGTTTGACGCGCCGACGCCGCACAGGCGATGAGGCACGCCGTAGTGGAGGGCTCCAGATTAATTTCGACCACCGGGGGATCTTTATCGTGCGCCGAAATCTCGTACACTCGGGCGTTTTTGCTTTTCGCCTCCATCAGAAAAGCGGCCGCCGCGGCCGGGAATCGAACCCGCGTCCTCGTGCTCAGCAGCTCAACGCCTTAGCCACTGAGCCACCGCGGCGGGTACATACAAGTCACGCGCATCTTTGTTTTAAATTATTTGCACTTGTGTAAACATTTTTGGGGCCTATATTTACGACGTTGGAGGCCTAAAACCTTGTTTTGCCTGCCTATTTTTGGCGACTAAATCCGGCCTATAGACATCCCCTTGGAGGGGCGTACGCTATGACGTGTCTTTCTCATTCCGAGCAAGTGTTGCCATGATACGGTGAATGCTGGAGTTTTTATTTTTTTGTAGTATATTGACCAATCTGTATAAGTGGGTATGCTTGGCTTGACAAGCGTGCGCAAGGGACGCTGGGCGGTCGCCGCGTGGCACGCACACACGAGCGCTCAGCATTTTCTTGGTATTTTTAAACTGCGGACAGGAAAAATTAGGATCTGTTAAACAGCTTCGCTGTTAAAAACAGAAAGGCGGATGGCCTTTTCTCACTTGAGAAAGACTATAGGCCAGTGAGATCAAGGGCCGTATTCTGTCCCTCCTTCACTCCATTTGCTCCCTCCACTCGGCTGAGGGGAGGATTTAGCAATACTTATGAATGTGGAAGTCGAGCGGAGGAAGCTCGAGTGGAGTACCATACCAGGGCAAATACCAGGGAAGGGACGTTTTATGGTAAGGGCATTCCCACACAAGGTGGTACGTGGTGCAGAATCTGGCAAGAACGGCAGTTGCAGGAGTATCTGGTGTGAGAGATGTGGTGTAAAATTGGGTTGTTAAAGTGCGTCTGGCTTTGGAGTCGGCGCCAACGGCGGGCGGCGTGAGCGCTAAGAGACGGGTGGAGTACACGTCACTTCGTTTTTTCGGTACTGTATTACCCTCCATCCATTTAGAGGAATGGGCAGATTGCTGCGACACGAGCGGTGAGATTTAGCGCCCCTCTAAACAGCTCCCCTTCTACGAGTAGGCGAGCGTCAACCATCGACGGGATCTGTTGCGTCCCCCTGAGGGAAAACCCACCGGTGGGAATGAAGCAGGAGGCGAAGCAGGCCCCGCTCACGAGCAGCTGCAGCGCCACGTTGCTCCAGCGGCGCCCGAAGTACTCCATGGTCCACCAGCCGACCACGGAGGCTGGGAACTCGACCAGGCCCAGCAGGAAGAAGTTCAGGAACTCGTTCACGCTCATGTTAGTCACGTTGATGTGCAGGCCGTAGTAGGCGCAGCTGTTGGCCACCCTGCGCCACGCCGTTGAGCCGCTTCAGTACGTTACAATAATAGTACCGTCCTGTCCACTGGCCGACGAACGACGTGGCGTAGACGATGGCGCTCGATTCGACACGTTTTTTGGCAAACATCAAGTCAAGTCGACTTTATTTTACATCCGGGCTGTATTTGTCTCCTCTCCCAAGGATTTTTTATGTCCATGCGACAAAACTACCAGCGGCCTCTGTGCGGCGGTGGAGAAAACCAGTAAGGCATATGCTGGCAGGCACCGGATTTAGCAAGATGGAAGTTAGGGAACGGGCCCGTATACGAAATTTCGACGGGACCTCCATGACAGACATTTCGGACCAAGCTGTGTGGTGTACGATAGACATACCATGGTTTGAGAACGGTTTGACGGAGATTGGGAACGTTGGAGATGCCGCGAAGCGTGAACGCGCAATGGACGTGTTGCTGCTTTCTTTTTTTTTTTTTTTTTACTCAGAAGGCTGATGTGGCAACGTTCGAAGCGTGCGGAACGGGCAAGAATTCCTCACTGCGCGGTATTCCGCGCCCGTCAACGACAAACCAACAGGTGTGCGAGGCTTATACATCTGTTCCGATCATCATCATTGGCAGGATGGAATGGTCTTGAATTTTAACAGTGGAGCGGTTTAGGCTTGAGATCCAGCCGTGCCGGACATCGCTCGAAGCTCGGCGCAGCAAAGTGGAGAGGAGGAAGAAGCTAGAGCAAGAAGTGTGAGGGGAAGTGGCGAGGAGGCAAGGAGCCGACGAGCAGGTGTGGGGAGTGCGCGTAAGGGCGCAGATGTTCCGGCGGGGAAGCGCGCGTCCGGGATTGGCCGCGCCAAGTGATGACGTACGCTCTGACGTGAACGTGTACTCCTATTTTGGAAAAACAGCGTGCGCTCTGCGGAATCAGTGTCCGATCTACTAATAAGATCGGCAGGCCTAAAAAAAGCCAAGTTAAATCTTGTGAAGACCAACAGCTGCGCTGTTTCTCAGTGTTCACATGTCAATTGAGAAGGTGGCCGAATTTTTTTTGTTGACGGCTAGGCGGATGTCATGGGGCAGAAGGCAACCGGTTAGTTAAATCAACCTTGGAATGGGGCTGCGGTTCCACTACACTCAATTGCTACTGGAGCTCTAAGCAGATTTTCGCAACCAGGAACCCATTTTCTCCCACACCATTGTCAAAATACCAGCCACGAACATACAGAATGTTCTTCCAAAATTTACCCCTCAAAATCTCCTTGTCAGCGAAGAGCGTTCGTCCGACCGGCTCTCCTCTTCTTTTTTGCGCTTGTCTGCCGTATAGAGAGTAAAATGTCTGTATTTAAGGGAAATCTTTGTAAAAAGAATTATGAGCTCTATTCATAGACGATGCAAAAATATGGTACAGAGGCAAACTTGGAGCGAAATGTGATGCAAAAAGGTATTAGAAAGAAGAAAAATAGAAGGTTTGAAGCGAGACCTCAGTAATTCTAAGAAGGCTTCAATTGTAAACAATGTTTGTAAAGCAGTGCGCGGCGAAGGATTGCAGCAATTGGCAGCGACTTTTTCAATTGTCCGATCGCTTACCAGCTGATTGTGATGATGAGGATGTTCCTCCGAATTCGAGCCTTCCGGAAAAGGTCGAGCATTGAAGATTCCGCAATTTTTTTCTCTTCTGATATCTTCTTCTGTACTTTCTTCGTATGAAATATGCAGAAAAGAGCAAACAGAGCAGAAATATCAACGCCTAGTTGGTCTCATTTTCTTAATCTTGTTCGCTAGACTACGATAGAGTTCGAGTGGAACAAAAGCAGACAAAATATTGCTTTGACAGCAATGTCATTCGCGGTCTGGGTTCTTTAGCCTAGCCCAATGAATAGTTGAGGTGATAGCTTTATGTGTCTCATCTGAAGGTTACCGTTAATGACCCTGTCGTCGACACGAGCGATGCAGAAACACAAGGAAGGCCAGATGCGAACCAAGACATTCCATCTGCGTATTAAATGAATAATGGTTTTGAAAGATAGCTAATTATTCATTAGTGATGGATAGTAGGATTAGTAAGGTAGATTCAGTTGGAATAAAATTGAATTAATAGTAATGATTAGGAAGGTGGGGTTAAGGTTTATTAACATGGATTCAGGAGGATTAAGGTGAATAAGATAAATTAACGTAGATTAGTACGAATCAAGATGAATTAAGGTGAATTGGGATGGATTAAAGGCGGCAAAATAGCCTGGCTGCTGTGTCACTGGGTGGACACGTATGTAAAAGGTACCCGTCAAATAGTACGCCGAGCTTCCGCTTTCGCGGGAAGTAAGCAGACCTAAGTGTCCGGAGAAATTTCTTCTACGCGGCTTGAACAGTACTGTAAACTGCGGCTTTCTGAGTATGAGAAGTAATGAAACGAATATTAGAGTTAAAGAATTGACTATGTAAATTCACAAGAGCTGGCAACAGCATGATTACAATATTAAAATGGCGTACTACATGTCTAAACAAATACCGCCCTCTTCCTCCATTTTAAATGGGAAACAAAGGCAGTCACGTGACGGGTTGCGAAATGACAGCGTATGTATGGCGATAATTAGGCGATAACGGGACAAAGCAACCGCTTGCTCTGGCTAAATATTCCTTTTTTTGATGACAGGTGGTGAGCTAAGCTACCCTTGGCGTCGGAGAGCAAGTAGTGATTTATTTATTTACACAAGCCTACCCACAACCTTAAAGGGGTGATGCAAACAAAATGCAAGTTTGGTTGATTCGATAGATTGCCTCGTTAGAATACCACTGACACCATTTTTAACGCAAACTTCACTCAAATAGGCTATATAATTAACAAAAAAGAAAATGGGCATGCGACAAACTAGCTCATTTCCCGCACTAGAACCTATGACGTATATCGGGCAGCTGTGCGATTGACTGAGGCCGGCAAAATTATACGCAGGCTAGACAGGGCTTATAAGCTTATAGAACGAGCTATATCGCTTAAGTGTAAAGCATATTTATTTCATAGCAGTAAGAATGGTTGGGTAAACAATGGAAGTTACGAAAGTACATATAAACACAGAAGCACCAGTGCGTACTGCTGTAGATACTGCGCGCACTATGCTTGTTATAGCTGCAGAGCAGTGCGGAGCTTTGGGGTTGTCTCAGACGACACTGGCCGATTGACGTAAGCGACATTGTCTTAAGTTACGCTGAGATGTTTCACTAAACGATTACTAACAACAGTAACAAAAACAAGTAAGGTTTGAATACGGTCAGAAACAAAGCGAGTGCGGGTAGCGGTACTGAATGGTATGGTGGCGTCATCTAGGGAGGACTGACTGTAAACAAGGCGTTTCGCAGTTCGTTGCTGACTAAACGCCGCACTAACGTTCGCTTGAACACCTGGTCTGGATACGTCATTGAAAACGACACGAAACACACGATTTAGCGGGAGAATCAAAAGTTTGGCTTATTGTTTAATTTCATAGTGAATAATGCATCATTTGCTGCCGTAAACGCGCTGATGGCACTACAAAACACAAAATGTTCGAATAAAACAAACGTATTTTGTCTGCATGGCCACTTTAAGGCAGCTGCCACTAATAAAGACGTTCTTCCCGCTAGTGCATAACAGGTCAGGCGCAAATGTATCCTCGGATCAGAGGAGGACAGGCGCACCTAAGGAATTTTATGCCCTGACGTAGCTGGGTCACTCATAGACCTGCGGAAAATCACAGGAAAATAGCAGGACAGACATCTAAGGAGGCAAATTAGGCTGCGTGTTTTTACACGCATTACAGTTTGCTTACAACGCATGTCCACGTCGTCCTTTCGGCGTCTCTTGTTAAAAGTTTTGCGCTTTACACGTTTGGAGTCGATATTGCAATGGGACAGTAAAATAGGGAGACAAAAATAACGTGCCTGCTCTGTCGACAGGGGGATGTGTATATTAAAGGTCGAATTACTACAGCTGCAACCGGAACCGCCACGTCGACAGAAGGCGTTAATAAGTATCGCCAGTCTTCCGCTTTCAAAGCACGTATAAGAAAATTTGGCGCGAGGAGAAAAATGGCCCACGTGGGCAAAAATTTGCGCCGTCGATCCGCGGACGCGGAGTGACTGAAGAACAGATAACGACAGAGCGCGTGCGGGGAGGGGTGACGTCAAGTCGAGCTGGCAGCGGTGGCGCTGCCTTCGCGCAGCTGCCGGCAGGTTGTTCGGGGAACGACGGCTCTGCAACACCGTAACCCCGCCTGGAACGCGCCCGTCGCCCACACTGTAAAGTGATTTACACCCTTTTTGTGTACAAATAATTCCCCGATACCCAATAAAAAACGAAATAGATACACGTTTTCAAAGGGTGCAATTACAATAAAACACCCGTTAAAATGGTGTATTCGTCTTTTTGCTAAGGTGTAAGGGTGTTATAAACGACAAAACACCCTAAAGGTTGTTTTGTTTTGCTAGGGTGTTTAGAGTGTTAGTTACAGACTGTGATTTACAATGTAAATCATGTTACAGTACAACATACCAGCGTGAATTGGAGTGTGCAGAGAGCTCAGCTACGAGTATGCACAAAAGAGAATGGAATGGGTATGACGATAACAAAATTTCCATACTGCTGGGCAACGAAAAGAGCGACAGGCAGCGACGCTAAAACGAGCGAACGTGACCTCTGAGGCGATTAGAATGCAAAGCACGGTTGGCATGGCGTGCGAAGGGTATGGGAGAAACGTTGTGTGGAGGGCTTCTAAAGGGCGAAACACTCGAGTGGGAAGAACGCGTCGGCTCGCTCGTCTTCCGCTTCCGGAACCATTTTGGTTTCCGGATGAACCTCGCATCGGCTGCTCCCGCGCGCATCCAACCTGCTCGGACGGACATGCGTCCCCCGCTTAGCCGGCGCAAGGTGCGCGCATTGGGCCGAGCATCAAGTTCGCAAAGAAGAGGGATGCGGTGCTGACGCATTCTCAAACTCATGAATACTTCATTAATTATGAATAGCGGAGCTATTTAAGGTTTAGTTCCACCGTGGAGCGTAACAGAAAACTCAGCCCATCTGTGCGCCGCCTCGCGTTGCCTAGCAACCTCCTGCTTTAGCTGCGCCTACCCAAGCCTAGTTTAGATACCGCTTACGAGATCGCGTAACATCACCTAATCCTAGTCAGGTCACCCAAATCCCGTAAAACCGTGAACGCCTCGCGTAACTTAGATACTGCTGGTATTACCACGGAACATCCCATGAGTCACGTGAGTGAAATCACTTTAGGTCACGTGACCGAAATCCCTTACATCACGTGAAGATAGCCAAGTGACATGCTACGCCCAAAATACCGCAACCGGCGCTTCATGTTACGAACCACACAAAGCTCAGGATTCGCAAAACACCGAAAGACAAAGCCCGTAAACACGCTAGATATCTGATTAGTTTGAGTCGCAAAACATCGTATCTTCCGCTCAGACGAGAATTGCTCGCTTCGTATCTTAGTCGCTTCATATCTTATCTTCCGCTTCGTATCTTATCGCTCTACGTGTAGCAGACAATGGGGAAATCAGAGGGGGTATAGGGCTCTAATTGCTGCCTCCAATGAGCAATAGAAACAGAAGAGCTGGCACTTACCACCAAATCTGAGGCCAAATCTTCCGGTTCCTCCACACCATTAGTCTTTGCGATTCGCTGGAGAATCGCCATTGTGTCTTTGATTCGATTTTGAGACAGAAGCCACCGCGGCGATTCAGGTATTAGTCTGAAAAGAACAAAACGAAATGCGGCCCGCGCACAAGACGAGTTCGGTATTCTTATAACACCGAGGAATTTTTACAGAGGAAGGTCCATGTTTAAGCCCTATCATAGCGTAAATGAAGGCAACTGGTGAAATAGAATTTTGAAAAATCAGCAAGTAAGAAACACACACAAAAAAAGCGGAAATGGCGAACCTTGTAACAGACTTTGCTTACGCAGAAATGCAGATCTGGCGGGAGTAACACCTGTAATCGTTATAATAGCGTAAATGCAGATAATTGGTCTGACAGAATTTGGAAAAGCCGAAAAATTTGGCTGTAAGGAACTCTCAAACTCTGGACAAGTGGTATAAAAATGATGTGCAGTTGTAGAAAATTCCCTAAATTTCTGCAGATGTCTCCACTTTCATTTCTTCATCTTTTGGCGCGAATCGCTTCGAAAGGTTTCGTAATGGCTACACCGTGATTGCGCCCCTTTCTTTCATTTGGTTTCTTCGTTCTTCGACGTGAAATACTCCAATAGGCAGTCTGGTGACACTTTACGGCCCAACTTCTGCAGAATCAGAGTTCTGCGTGGCCGGGGTGCATCTGCCCTGCTCACGTGCCCTCACGTTCACTTGTCACGTTTAGCTTTTTTTACACCCCAGGTACACGGTAAAACGACTTACCCCCTTTTTGTCTATAACCAACACCTTTACACTCTGCCAAAAAACGAAGAAAAACCCGCTTTCAATAGGTGTAATATAAGACACCGTTCAAAAGGGTGTATTCTTGTGTTCTTGGCAGGGTGTAAGTGTGCTATAAACAACAAAACTTCTTTGCAAGGTGTTTTCCTTATTTTTTTGCCAGGGAGTAAGGGTATTAGTTATAGAGAGCGAAAATTACCCTTAAGGTGTAAATCATTCTACAGTGACACTAAATAGAGAACTTACTGTCACACTGACCGCACCGCACCCTCCCCATCCCGTTATCGCAACCCCGCTGCTCACTACTCGACAATGCAGGTGCGCATACGTGGCCTTGCTGTGCTACTTCCGCACGTGCGATTACAGGTTGCTTTGCGGCCTGAATTCCCATAAAGTGACTTTACGGACCCAAGGTGGCGCAGCGAACGTGGCGGCTCGGGTAGCTGTCAGGCGACGTTCGCAAATGGGGCATGGGGTTAAAGGTGTTATAGGGGGGTGTGCAGATACCCGATAGCGATATCACACGGTAGTCAGGACTTGTCATATCACTAAACGTTAAAGCGATGTCACACATCGCAATCGAAATAATGCGGTGAAAAGCCTAGGTGAGGATTGGTAGGGGCAAACGGGCGCAATACTGCATATTCAGTACAATTTAGGGGCCGCTAGGTGCGAAGAAAGGCGCAATAGCAATAAACAAAAGAAGCCCCAAACCAAAGATCAATGAAGCATCCTATGCCAAGGTCATAGAAAACTTTTGCTGATGATGGTAGCTCTATTGAGTTTCAAAGAGATGCGATGTTCCAAGATGAGTTAACTGGGAAATACGTGGAATTTAATTCGTATCGCGGGCAGCCAGTCCGAGCCAATTTATGCCCTTCGGTGCTCACTTGTAGTAGAAAAGGTTGGGCACGGCGCACGCCGAGCAGATGAGGCCCAGCAGAATCCACGAGCGCGAGAGGTAGGCCACCAGAGGCAGGATGCACAGGCCCACGGTCCACGATACGCAGCACACGCCCAGCATCAGCGTCCGCTGCTTGGGGCCCACCAGCTCCAGCACTGCACGGGAGCATTAACCCCTCCAAACTGTGCCACCATCACCGCCAAGAATCTCAGCTGCCGTCCCGTTTCATGTCTACAGATCAACACGTACACGCACAAAAGCCTATTAAACGCTATCTACCCGGACCAGTTCCCCTCAAACAAATTCCCTCACTGCTCTGACAAATACGAATCTCTCTACCACATCAAGTGGGCCAGCCAATACATCCAATCTCCTCCTGCAATTTCCAGCCCGTGTCCGGAGCAATGAAGCGTTGTGCTGACCAGCTTGGGCCTGAACGACCAGCTTATGCTGATCACCAGGGCTCGAGCAACAGCGCAAACGTCTGGTGCCTTGGACTAGGGGCGCCACTACCTCAGGGAACAAGCTGTTGCTCTATAACAATAAAAGTTATTCCTCCTCCTCCCCCCGGCGCAGATCGAAGCAAACGTCCAGATTAATTGAGAGTTCATTCATCCCCGCCCTGTTACCATAGGAAAACTCAGCACTCGAAGTGCGTCGGAATTGAGGAAGGAACGTATTGCAATAGTAGTAGAAACTATTCCAAAAAGGGCGATCAAAGTATTATTGAGCATTTCTAAGTAATTTCGTTCGTTCATATGTTCATTTGTTCTCTCGCTCGCTCGTCAATTTGGTTCTTAGTTGATTCGTTCGTTACTTCGTCCATTAGTTGGTTCGTTCGTTTTTCGTCCACTGACGCTTGTTACGAATGGGCCAGCACCACAGTACTTCCCCGCATCACTCCTCGGCTGTGCGGCGAAGCCACTCGTGCTCCTTCGAAAACAGGCGCAATCATGTAGGCAACAAGTTGCGACAAAGCCTCGTCAGACGCTTCGCTCTCTGCGCATTCGGCGGCTGCCTGCACGGCTGAGTCCTCCTCTCTCCCCTCTCTCGGACTCAACGTGCCCGAGGCTATGAACAGCTTACGAACTCTGGAAAGAGTGTAGTGCGTGTTCCAGCCTGTTGGCGTTTGACCGTTATCGCTTTTGGGTATAAATAGAGCTGCCCAAGCGTTGTAAACCATTCCTGTTAGAGCAGCGAATCGATGTTGTCGCTCTGCTCGAGTCCTGTATTTTAACCTCGCCCGTCGGGGCATTGTTCTTTGGCTTCGGCTCACCTCACGCTATGAAGTAAACAGTTACGTTAGCCTACGGCTTCTGGACTTCTTCACGGCTGCAACAGCGGCTGGCCGCTCGCATCATACACGCTACCACTCGTATGTCGGAGGCCACGGAGCTTGGATCGGGTGCCCCCGCCCGGTCGCAACACGCTCTAGGTGTGCGAGTTAATTCACTCAGCAGAGACTAATGATTGGCAAAGAGATTGTGCTGTAGTGACGCAAAAATATCAAGACCTTCACAACGGAAGGCAGTGATCGAAGCACGCGTGTGAACCTAGAGGAGGAAGGGTGAGGGTGAAGTTTACGTAGTAGCACGACTTAAAACTGTTAGCTAGATAATAATTATAGTAATTTTCAGCAAAAGCAGGATAAAGAAGAAAAAAAAGACAACAACTAAATACTCACGAATGATGTAGGGCAGCTGAAAAATTTGAGGCATGACGCTGGCATTGACAAATCTGAGGAACGTAAAGGCGATGAAGTTGGTCACCAGGATGGAGGAGAGCCCGAACACAGTGGCCACGAACACCGTCACGATGAAGGCTGGTTTGCGGCCGATCCTGAAAACAAACAGCGTCCATGAGGTACTTGTCAATACACGAGCAGTCCGCTGTGGTTCAGTTGACCAACTTAGCTGGCTTGTTCAAGAGCTACTTTTGCGGGCATGGTCCGAAAAGAAAATTAGGCATAAGAATGGCAAGTTGGCCTAGTTGATCAGCGCTCAAGAAAAATGCTCTGAGAAGTACTCACGAAAAAGTTTATTCTAACCCGAAAACCTAATTTATGGTAACCAAGAAGTCTGCATAGTCGGTGTGATGAGGTGAGGACTGTTTAGCACTCCTTATGATGTAATGATTGCGAAAGTGCTGTGTCCGATCTGCGAACATGTTGCCTCAGAATTGTCATTATCTTTTTAGTTTTGCGTGTTCTTTCTTCTATCGGTAACTGTTACTCAATTCATATTCGCGTTCTCATCATCATCATAATCATCATCACCGTCATACTTAGGTCCACTGCCGTACAAATGCCTCTTCCAATGACCTCCACACGCTCCTGTCCTGCGTCGCCCCAGTGCATTCGTTGCTGAATTTCCGTATTTCGTCCCTTCGAGTTAGTGGCCGTCTCGATACTTGTAGTCCCGTCTATGGGTAGCGACTCTGTTTCCCGGGTGGTCCACGGGGTGTCATTTCGTCTCCCTGCATGGCCAGCCCTGTCCGTTTCATTTTAAGTGCGGAGCATTTTAGGGGCCCGACTTGTCGTCGTAGCTCGTCCGGGGTCACGGTTTCCACCCACCGTAGTAACGCGGCGTCAGTAACTCCGATGGGAATCAGCTTGAATAAAACGAACACAAAAGGAAGAGGGAGATAAACGACACACTGCTGTGTCCCTCTTCTTTTGTGTTCCTTTTGTTGTGTTTGTATCTCCCTCTTCCTTTTGTGTTCGTTTTATCCAAGCTGATTCCCATCCAAGATGTACCAACTAGCACAGACCAGAGCCAGTCAGTAGCTCGGCGTCACGTACCCAAACAGAGGCTTCGAAAAGATCCCCGCTTCCCCTGGTCGGTACCGAACCTGGTTCCCTCGCGTTACGAAGCCCATGTCAATCCCTTCGCGCTCCGTCATTGCCACAGAGGCCATTGCCACGTTGCTAGTCCGGAAATAAGTACACATTAATACTATAAAATAAGAAGAAGTCCTGAATTGAAGCATTAATTGACACAAAAGCATGAAAACTCAATCCAGTGTCTCTTTAGGACTATTTCAGCAACTGCGGCGCCATCTCTTGACTACTCTCAGTATCAACGCCAGGCTGATACTGAAACTAGTCAAGAGATGGCACCACGGCCCCTTTGGCCAATCTCTGCTCCACACTTGACAGCTTCCACGTTAAGTAGAACTGCTTTAATTTTTTCGGGTTCTCGTCGCGAAGCAAGGAGTACATTCAGCAGGAACGTAATATTCCACTCCCTCATTGCTGCTTCTGTAATTAGCATGCTCGACTGACTCATGTCGATTACTAAGTAAAAGTTTCTAACACACGCTTTGAAGTCTAATGTCACAACGCATTTACTAGATCCACCTTTAGTCCGCTACAGCCACCGAGCTGTGGAGGTGTTGGGAATATGAGTGCGCGTCTCGCATTCCGGACGCCTCTTGTTCTAATCCCGCCCAGACCAAAGTTTGCCCAATTTTCAACTCAGTTCTACTACCATGTTTTTTTTTCAGCCATAGCCTTTTTTTTTGCCACCAATCAGTCATTTTGTGCGCCGTCTATGGGCCTGGGACGCCAGGATTTCGATGGTAGGCATTACGAGGTGGCCAAAGCTACAGACAAACACCAGTTCACTAAATGTTTATGCAACGTTGAGGCTTCCTGTGCTTTTTTGCGCCTGTATACGGCACAGGATTGATTAGGCCGCACCACTGCTGCTTCACAGCATTGCACTGACGCCACTTTCATTCGTTCTTCTGGGTACGCCAGTAAAGGTTCGCGTTCCGGAAACTTTTCGGGCTTGGGACCATGCATGCGGCTTACTTGCGGTGGCCTTGCTATGACATCTGACTGAACAGTATTGCCTCACGCGGCGCACTGCAGAGGGACCTGTACGTCACATTATCATTTGCGTCAGGGGATTTCACAAGCAAAATTATAGCCTCCGCTATAAAACTGGCTATGGACCAGTGTGTGTCCCCTGGGCTCTGCACACAGCGAATCCCAACACAGCTTCCCATGAGCGGCTTCGGCTGTAAAAGACGTACTGCGACTTATTTACGAAGGCTTGCGGTGAATATGGTTTACTTCGAAGTTGTTAGTGCAGCTATAAGCGCCAAAAAGCGTTACACGCGTATTTTATGAAGCGGGTCGATTGTTTGTCAGGTGTCTTTGAGAAACTGCGCGTAGCGCCAAGTTTAAGTTTTCAAGGACGTGGTGGCCATGTCATGGGTTGTGTGCACGACACTTGGAGCTTATCGAACTAGTTCGGGCCATCTCCCGAGAGATCGGAAGAGGTCAGTCGCAGTAACAGCGTCGTTTGGAATTAGGCTGTGAATCTGCAATGCCGTCCAAGTCAGCTCTATGCGGGGATTTTTTATATGAAATGCTTCCTTTTCATGTGTGTGTGTGTGTGTGTGTGTGTGTGTGTGTGTGTGTGTGTGTGTGTGTGTGTGTGTGTGTGTGTGTGTGTGTGCGCGTGTGTGTGTGTGAGAGGGAGAGAGAGAGAGAGAGAGAGAGAGAGAGAGAGAGAGAGAGAGAGAGAGAGAGAGAGAGAGAGAGAGAGAGGGAGTTAAGGAGGGAGGGAGAGATTACTTTTAGTGCACAGTACTACTTATAAGCTGTATATATGTTTAACTGCTTAAGTAACCCAGGCTGAACGCTGGCTTTCATCCAGTCTTCTTCTAGTGTGTTCATGTAAAGGTTATGGTTTGCTTTCAGCTCTTTCAATCATAAGCCACCGACAGCCCCAGAAAAAAAACATCCCCCTCGCGAGGGGCACGATCAAATGCAGAGCATTTCCGGGGGCGCACGACGTTAAGTAGTTTGCGTTACGTTAATGTTGTTGCACTTGTTGCTGTTGGTTGTTGTATTATTAAATGAGGAGACGTAATTACGTGGTCACGTGACATCATTTATTAGCAGGTGGGTATGATTATTATTCGTCTCTTCTCTTCTCTCTCTTTTCTTCTCTGGCTGTTGTTGTTGCGTCGTCGACGTCTACATGCCTCTGGTTGAGTTAGTCCCCCCATTCGAAGGAGTCGATGGGAGACGTTATTGTTGAAGTTGTTCTTGTTCTTGCTGCTGCTGTATCAGCAGCTTCTTGACGTAGTTTGAATGAGTCAAGGATATAAGGCGCGTTCGTAGCCCTCCGTTCTGTGTCGGCTTTGTGGCGCAGTGGGTAGAGCACCATGTACCTTGCGTTCCGCCCGCAGGGTCATGGGATCGAAACCAGGCACCGCTAAGTATTATTTTTTTATATAGTGTAGGGGGAGGGGTGAGTCAAGGATATAAGGCGCGTTCGTAGCCCTCCATAGCGTGTCGGCCTTGTGGCGCAGTGGGTAGATCACCATGTACCTTGCGTTCCGCCCGCAGGGTCGTGGGATCGAAACCAGGCGCCGGTAAGTATTATTTTTTTTTAAATGCAGAGCCTTTCTTTAACCCACGATGTAACCCGTTCTAGTTGTCCATGGTAGTCGGCACCCCTCCCCCTACACTATATAAAAAAAATAATACTTACCGGCGCCTGGTTTCGATCCCACGACCCTGCGGGCGGAACGCAAGGTACATGGTGATCTACCCACTGCGCCACAAAGCCGACACAGAATGGAGGGCTACGAACGCGCCTTCTATCCTTGACTCATTCAAACTACGCCAAGAAGCTACTGATACAACGTATTCACTACCTGTGGGCGGAACGCGAGGTACATGGTGCTCTTCTCACTGCGCCACAATAATCATACCCACCTGCTAATAAATGATGTCACGTGACCACGTAATTACGTCTCCTCATTTAACTACAATACAACAACCAACAGCAACAAGTGCAACAACATTAACGTAACGCAAACTACTTAACGTCGTGCGCTCTCGGAAATGCTCTGCATTTGATCGTGCCCCTCGCGAGGGGGATGTTTAGTTTCCTGCCGCAGCAAGAACCAGGCGGCCTCCTGCGCAGTCTGTGGCGCATACCCACTTGGGGGATTGGCCAGGATCGTTTCACTTACTACATGCCGGTTACGGCAGGGTTTGACTCGAACAATCCTGCCATTCTTTGTCGGCGTACTTGATTTTTTTATATAGTGTAGGGGGAGGGGTGCGCACTACGATGGACAACTAGAACGGGTGACATCGTGAGTTAAAGAAATGCTCTGCATTTAAAAGTTGTTTTAAAAGCCTTTCCTTTTTTGACAAAAAAGAACCTGGCCACAGACGGCGGATCGCACGTCGTTGACGAGGGTAAACGATGTTGGAAAAGGTGGAGTACGTTGCGATGGCACACTCACCTGTCGGACAGCATGCCCAGGAGGACGGTCCCGATGGCGCTTCCGACGCTGCTCAGCGTGAACACGAGGCTTGGAAGATGGGCCCGGTCGCACACCAGGTTCCACTGGAGGACGAAAATTAGGGCACATATTCCTCCGCCGTGAAAGCACCTCCCTTCGGTTCTCGTACTCGCCACTCAACGATATTGCGTAGGAGTGCATCCAGGGGAAATTATATATCAGGAATGTGACGCAGCCCTTTGTAGTGAGAACCATTAGTTCGTACTTCGTGAAGTCCCTCCACCATAACTTAGTCGCACTAGATACTGGGGATCAAGATCATGCCCTTGAGGGCGGCCGCCCCGTTCGTCACAAGAGGCAGCGGTGGACGAGTTGACACTGGGGCTGCGGAATTATGGCACCTCTTCATACTACGTAGAGGACTCTTCCTACAGAGGGGTTGTAACGCCCCTCGAACAGGCCGAAGCTTCCGCTGTACAGATAAGTATACCTATGCATAAGAGGGGCAACTGGGCGTCTTCACACACGAATATTTTCCATGTAACCTACATTTTGTTATGTTCACATCGATGCAAGAAGGGCAACTACATAGCCACATGTCCGCCCATCCTACCTGCGTGGATGCCGTGCTCTCGTAGTTGGTGGTGTCGTACGCGAACTCCGTGCACGACACTTTCTCCAGGTCTTGTACACTGTAGCGGGTGTCGTTACTGTCCCCCGCGGCCCCCGCCAGTAGTGCGCGCGCGACGGTAGCGTTGATAGCGTCCAGCGCGTACGTACTGCACTCGCCGTCGGTCACCAGCAGCGGACGCAGTGGAGTCGGGTCCTCACTCAGGTTGAAGGCGAGCGCCAAGTCCGGGAGTACGCACGAGTGCTTGGGCACGGAGAGCATGAAGATCTGGTTCATGAAGTAGCCCGGCATGAGCAGGGACGCCGGCGCCAGGTAGCCCCACACGAGTAGCCGCTGGAAGCGACCGTAGCCGCCCACTTTCTCGAGCACGTCCTCGAACTCCATCGCTCGACTTCGCGGGCCGAGTTTCCCCCGTCTCTGGACGACAATTCTGCGGACATCGGTGTTGTAGCAAGGCAGGTTACAGTTCTCAGAGTGGTGGTAACGCTCACGAAATGCTGCCGTTCAAGTGACAGGCCGGATCGTATGTTAGCGGAAAGTAATTACGTGGCGTACCCACTTTTAAACGTTATGCACTGTTTAGAACGAGAAATGGTTCAGCGCACGTGGGGTTCGCCGCTTCCACGGCCATAAAAGAAACCAATCCGCGCTGTTGATAAACGTCGTAGACGGTTGGAATAGCGCCTCAAAATAGGACGGAGACGATAGTTTAGTAATTATCTTCAAAGAGGCTACTTAAGCTACAAGTATAAAACTACTACCGCACATCCCCCTTGACATGAATTCGCCCCCCTCCACCTTGGTTCTTCTAAATTTAAACACGGTACATCATTTCATTCTTCAAAGGCAGGCTGTAACTTAGCGTACAGCGCTGTCGACCGCTTCTACAGACGCACTTTCGGGCCTCGCTTGGCGTTATCATGGTCCCCCTAAGCGAAAGGTGGCGGAGTTGCTGTGAGGCGATGTCACAATCAAGTTATTAAACATAGCGCAGCGGGACTGGGGTTGGGGGTTGCTAGCATTACCAAAAAATAAAATAAAATGAATGTATTATGCGTTACCTGCCACTAAAAGGGACGCTTTACAGTCGTAC
Source organism: Haemaphysalis longicornis (assembly GCF_048455015.1). Taxonomy (NCBI): domain Eukaryota; kingdom Metazoa; phylum Arthropoda; class Arachnida; order Ixodida; family Ixodidae; genus Haemaphysalis; species Haemaphysalis longicornis. The sequence continues at coordinate 23,188,067 of NW_027526460.1, read as the reverse complement.
GTTACTTCCACATGAAATTAATGTGTTACCGTCACCATCACACATGCACGCACAGAAAAGAATAGAAACGCAAATTCATTTGTGGTTACTCGCTTTGTTTTGCGCACTAAATGCACTAGAAAAGTTACAATTAGCGGCATTACACTTTATAACGACATCATAAGGACATTATAACCGTAAGATGCTTCACGACCGTTTCGCTTGCTCATTACCTAGGGAAAAAGAAAATAAGGCAAGGGAAGGAGTATGCTGCCTGTCAGTACTCGTATTCTTGTGACGGGAGATTCAAATAAAGCGTGGCTGGGCCCCAAATGGAAATGGCGGCATAAACACGGGAGTTGTGAAATATGCGCGGACAATTAAAAATGAATACAATTAGGGGAGGAAATTTTCCACACGTCTTTTTAAATGCATCAGCCTATTGTAGGATCTTACACAAGGAATCCGCAGTGCTTACTTAATGGTAAAAGTGCGGTAATTTCGGTCTCCACAGTTTGTCGAGGTAAAAAAAGAAGTTTTGATATAAATCTAGAGAAGGTGTGAAGTATACGCTCAGAAATTAACGCTGCTAAAGAACGAATTTCTTAACAAACATTTTCTTACGAAATTACGGCTTTAAATCGAACATTTAAGGTTTAATCACGATGCACGAATGCAAAACTTGATTTTCGCGTGGATCGTGCGTTTGTAGCGGGAACGTCGAATTCTGACGTTAAAGAATGGGACATAGGCAGCAAGTCTATACTCAACAGTTCATTTGCATAACTGTTTCCTTCGCTTTCTTGCTTATTTTAAAGGGTGTGGGGGAGGAAGTACCTCGAATTGAGTGTAACGAGTAACGTGACCCTACGTGTCAACTTTTTAGTGTCCGTGGGGCACCAACAACAGTGCGGGGAGGCGTTTGAAAGATCTTTTAACCTTCATTAGGGCATCTGGACTAGATGCCAACTTGTGTCTTTCCTTTTTGTGTGTGTTTGCGCGTATGTGTATTTCTTTTAATTTCTACTTCATATTAAAGCCCACTTTATCTTCACCAACCACCTGTGGACGGGGCTTTGAAGTATAATAATGAAGTTGCAATTTCAGCCTTGGGCAGGACTTACTTCACCTCTATTAAATAACCTTCCCCCCTCTCTTTCGGTCTCTTATCGCAACGGAGCAAAGCTACCCGTTCGATTGGCATGCTTACGAATGTTCAAGGTAATAATTGCCATGTTTGAAAACCTTTCACGGCACCTGCGATTGCAGTAATGAATTGCTATATACCGGGAAAGTCGGGTGATTTGTTCACCGCGTAACGTTGGCGGGGCGGCTTCCAGTCGCGGCGACGCAGTTGTCAACGGGGCGAGATGCAGCGTGTCGAGGAAGACAAGGAAAGGAATTCACAAATGCGAGCACTTTCCGAGCTAATTTCAACTAACCCAACTACAGCAACAGAGCCAACTGCCCCAAGTTCACATTTTTAGTTACTGGTTGGGTGCAGGTGCGAGAGGGAGGGAGGGAGGGAGGAAGTGAGCGTTCTGATGAGCTTGTAACCACACCCTCACCTTCAACCTCCGCGGTTATTGATGCGTTTGCGCGTATGGTATACGTGAAAAAAAACCATTCAGTGCGTCGACATTCTCTCTGAGACGCGTGTTACCGCGTGATGCAACGAAACGGATGCGCTTAGGAAAATCCGTACGAAAAAGGCTAGCAAGCTCTTCCTGCTGTTCTGCGTATGTGGGGTTGCGCATAGGGATGCGAAGCTTGGCTGGCTTTGCAAGGTTAAGTCTGGAAAATATGTTTAATCTTAATGGCGCCCTAGGGCTACAACAACTGGAGTACTCACGGGAGGGTGCTAACTACAAAAAGCAGCAATGCAGTGAGGGGAAGGAACGTACCTGAGAATACTCAAGTGTAACGGGATGACTGGAGGTACTTCGCTGCTCCGTAAATTATAAAAGGAACCCGGGTGCACCGAATCCAGGTGGTGTCCCGTTTAGTGCCGGGGCGCTGATGATACGATACCGGGGTTATTCATGACTCCACGCGAAACGCTCGAAGCGCACAACAACCGCTAAGCACGCCGAAATGGGCGGGGAATCCGGCTCAGTAACCCACCACCCGCTTAGGCTCACTACGGACACGGAAAAAGGCTACCGCGATACCGCCGCTACCCGCATCGTCTTGGTTGGGAGGACTTCTCGCCTATCACTCACTTATTGACGAGCGCGTTGCGGCCTCTTATCTGAAAAAGATTGAGCCAGGCTGAAGAGATTCGGCGCGAAGAGCCACTCGAGCAGTAGGGTTTGCGGTCCTTTCTTGGGCGAGCCAATGGGGGTCACCTGAGGCACGCCGACACACTGCAATCGGCGCCATGGGGACAAACAGACCACCTCGGAGTTTCGAAGAAACGAGATAGGGCAGCTTGCGTTTCTAAACACGGCCTCTCAATGATGCGGAGTCCGTGAGCACACACGTGCTTGCTTACCCGATACGAGTAGTGAGTGCAGACGAATAGACCATCTTCGATAAATCTAGCCACTACTCATCCTCAAATGTCAAACATCCGCTTGGAAAAAAAAATATATTGTTCGCTCGGGCTTAAAATCTTCAACGTAGAACTTAAAGTGCACTTTCTGTTGACCGCAGCATAAAGATTAGAATTACGCGGAATTTGGTAGACAACTTGAGCACACAATGCATGCTGGCTTTATTGTATCCCCCTGAAAGTTGCTAGTTTGCTATGCCTAAGCGTTATTGCTATCATATTTGCAAGGTATGTTGGGCCGACGCAAGTTTTCTTTATAAGGCGCGAAGTTTCCGACCCACAAGTGATCACCGGCCACGCATTTGCAGTATCCCTTTCTGCCAAGTGACAGAGAAAGCTTACTTTTTACTATTTTAAAGTGCGCGACAAATGGAATCCAGCCGGAACTATTTCTACGCGTGACTTCTTTCGGGTGGTTAGCATCAGCTTAAGAAGCTTGTCAAATATAGTTATATTTACCCAAATCATCGAGCATTCAACTATCCTAGGTAGAGGTGAGGCGTTCTGCATGCCTGTTTAAAATTACTCTTTATGAACTCATACACATATTTAACCCTATGATAGAGCTCTCTGAGTGAAAGTCCTGAAGCATCGCTTGCAGGTGTTCTCCAGACTCACCGAAGCTGTAGGTTATAAGCTATATGTGAACAAAAAATGCTACATGTTTGATCCCAGCGCTGGCCGATCGAGGTTTCAGAAAAGATAACAACCAGGCACGTGTACCTTCCTAGGAACGCGCGAGGGGTAGTGGCCCTTTATCTAATTCAAGAATTTCAGTTCTATTCACTAACATCAAAAGCATTCTTAAAAAATACAATTCTTTATCTTCCGCAATAGATACCTGCGATGCACACATAATTGTATTGACCGAAACATGCCTCCCCGCGCATACGCAGGATTCAGAAAATTTTCAACAAGCGTGTCATCTTGCAATCTATCGTTGTGATCGAACTGCGCGTCGGGGAGGCGGTTTCCTGCTAGCGATATCGAAAAACATATGATCGTTTTGCGTACACGTTAACAGCGCCCTTGGATTTATCTGGGCATTGCTCACTATTGGCCATCAAAAAAGCATCCTGGGCGCAGGCTATCTTTCTCTTTCGTCGTCGCCAACATGTGTAATGAACTGCACGACGTTATAAACCACGTCGTAACACTTTTCCCCAATTATTCCCTATTTTTAGTCAGCGACTTTAACTTTTCGAATATAAAATGGACTACACAACCAGCTTCCCTATCTCCTTTTTCAACACAAGGTTCAAAGTTTTTGAACTTTTGCTCTATCTTATTTTTAACGCAATTTGTAGATCGAGCAACTAGAATATCCTCCCACGCGGCAAACACGCTTGACTTAATCCTAACTAGACGGCCCGATTTTGCTTCCACTATAACCTACTTGCCTGGCATTAGCGATCCTTCTCTTCTCAGTTGTACCACGAAAGTGTTTTATTCCCGGATACACGAAGATATCACTGACGTCATATCCGTCACGGCAGTGAGGCCAGTACAATGGAGCAACCGGCCTCTAAAAGATGCACCCCTGCATACAGGGTCTACTTGCGGAGAAGCAACCTTTAGTACTAAAGAGTACGTTATACTTAGGGTTGTTCGTTTTCAGGTTTTATATCTTAACACGAAAGTGTTTTATGCCGGTGTACACTAAGATATCACTTACGTCATATCTGTCAAGGAAATGACGCCAGTACACCTTTGCAGAAGCGACCCGGTAACAAGACATCGCTCGCCAAACACACCCACAAGACAGCAGCCTACCCACAAATCCTGCTCAGCTGCAGATTTCGCTGCACATTTCACTTTCGTATTTTACCGATTCTTATGACAGAGAAATCAACCACAGGTTTTATATTGATGCGTCATCCCCAAAATCTTCAAAAAACAAAAAAAGTAATTCGTCACTACAAAAAGGCAAACTTTCAGGCTATTAATCACGAGTTATCCGTCTTTGTTGATGCTTTTCTGACAAACGTGGGTGATCGTTCTGTTCAAACTGACTGGGACATGTTTTCTTGTAAAGTACATGATCTAACAGAAACATTCATACCAAAACGCACTATCACGGGTGATCCTCGCGCCGAAAGGTACAACGGTCACCTGAAAAAGCTGTCTAACCTAAAGTAGCGTCTTAATCGTTCTTCCAGAAAATCGCCAGCTGATTCACGAGGAAACGCTTACAGATTAACATCGAACGGTTACATATCTGCACTAAAAGCTGCTAAATCTTCATTTGTGTCGCAAACCTTGCCATCTATGCTTAATTAACACAGGGGCTTAATACAGGGGGAGGCACAGAGAAGATTTCATTGTTGCAGCACTGGTGGTACGGTTATAACTGGAAAGTATAAAGCGGGCGGCGGTATTTTGCTCGAGCTCAAGGATCTATTCCCGAGTGGCATAACAGGGGTCCCAAATAGCAACAGCATTCTCGAGGTTGGGGCGGGCAAGTGATTTTTATAGCAGCAATTTTAGTGACGATGCGACATTGCTAAAATTACCACGCAACTAAATTGGCAACAAAATCTCGGTGCGTCGAGTGAAAGTGCACATTTTCGAAGCTTTTTTTTTGTATGTATGTCACTAAAAAACCGTTTATTTCGCGTGACCACTCCGAAGAAAATTTTACTAACGACCCCTGTGGGACTTCGCGTAGTGTCTACGACAGGCTCTCTTGGGACGTCGACCCGATCGATGATTCATAGCGTCATTCTCGCGCCAAACCAAAAATGGTTCGCATTACGCTGCGCTCAACGTAAGTCGTGACTTCCTTAATTTACTTTTTTATTTAATTTTTGGACTCTGAGTTAGACTAACTGAACGAGGCATAAAAAAAAATCTAACAGTGGAACAACGCCTAATAAAAACGCTTAAACGGAATTGTTTAAACGAAACAAGAACAGCAAACGTTTGCTGCTTTAAAATTATGCCTTTTCAGCAAAATGAATCCCTGTTAACCGAAACGCGTGCTGAAACGAGGACATTTTGCTGGTTCCTCCAGGTTCGGTTCAGAGATTAAGCGCTGAAACCGAGGTTGGCAGCAAACTTAGGAATAATGCTCGCTGTGACCAAAACATTAAAAACAAACTCCAGAACAGGATAGGTCCGTTGACTTACACTGGAGGTCACCAAGAAGCAGCTCCGTATGGGCCAGACTAGGACAGTCGAAGATTCACCCTGTGCTTCCAAGCTTAGCGCACGACAGTTGCATAACGCGATACATCTCGGCGAGACGTAGCGGAGACAGCGTAACAACCGCAGTGCCGTTTCGGGACGCTCCGTTGTCCGAGTCCTGGTAGATTGCCTGCACCCTCCTTGGCGCAGTCAAATAAGGAAATTGCGTGTTCGGGATGCCCTGTCGTTGTCGTTCAAGCATGTTCGAGGGCGCTGCTTACCACGTGCGTCTGCTGCGCGCAACCGGATGGTCATTGAGTGCTCTCTGACGTTGCGCAGACGGCGACAAGGTTGCTGGTGGCAGTGACACGACGTCGTACGAACATATGGAAAAGGGGGCGGGGACCGCTGGCTGTATTTCTCCCAGCAGAAGTGACGTGGACAAAAGCGAAGGCCACGTGGGGACATGAAAAAAATGGTGGATCCCGCGCATAGGTGTCAATCGACGTAAAGCGAAGCGTCACACTTGTGATTGTGCACTGACATCATGACTTGCATGTTTTTATTGTTGCAGTGTATTTCCTTGTCGTTGGAAACGCCGCGCGGAAGGCCATAACCACGTTGATGACGTCACGTCGATGATTTGCACGGACAGATCAAACTGACCCTCGTGCATCAGGCGCTTGCTGCATCTGGGTGCAATGCTCACGACGCTGATCGTCTTCCATGGCCGCCACGCCTCGTTGTCTTGCCTCACGTCTTCGAGTTAGCATACATTCGCGGATTTAACAGTGAAGACGCTCCACTGGCCAGCACGCCATTTGGACGGCACCAGTCCCAAGCGCAGAGAATATGACACATGGCTTCCCGTCGCCAGTCGCTTCCTCGACACCGCGGGCGCCATACACAGAGGCCAGCGTTATCTGCTGCAAGATAAAATCCCGTGGTGCGAAGGGAGAGAGAGAGAGAGAGAGAGAGAGGGGGGCAGCAGCAGCAGTCGTCAGAAAACCGAGAGGAAAGACAAAGAAAGCTTCGCTTTAAAAACCTTTTAAGCACTCTGGGGACAATGAGCCTTATGCTAAAATAAGATTTTGTCTTATAGTAGCCAGCTACCTCGTATTAGGTTGCACTTCGACTGTTCCATCGCATCATAAATATGTTGCTTCGAAATTCACAGCATGCACTGAGGCTATATTTAGATATTAAAAATATGGTGAAATGACAAATTCGAGCATTTTGTACACATTTTTAATAGCAAGAAAATGTGGCCTTTTCTGCCACTGTGTCTGCTACTGGGTAGATCGCGCGGAAATGAAATGTTAAATTAACGCGCACTTCAGTATGTGAAATAAGAGTAAAATGTGGGTGAGTATCAAACGTTGCTACGTCAGTCTAGAATTTCCAACCATCCTGAAAATGTCTTCGATCACTGTGTAGTGAAAGGTAATCGTTCTTCTCAACAAGATGGATTTGGCGTCGACGTGTGCTGTAGCGGTCTTTTGTGAAGTGGACGTTGAGGCGCCAAACGGGCACGACAAATTCAAGGGTGATGGGCTTTAACATAGAAAGATGGGAACACCAGAGCTTGTAAACTTCGAACAAAGCTATGGTGATACACAGGCTGTTTGTGTCAGGCTGTGGGATGTGAAGATTCGGCCATTACATCCAGTTCTTTTTCCTTGGAATCCGCATTCCCATAACCTTTTTCCTTGTTTACTCTGCAAGGAGAGAAAAATATTTGTTAGCATGCAAGTGTAGAACAGGGGGCAAGGGCAAAATATGAGCATCACTTTTATAGTATTCCGTCCAATTTTGGGGTGGCTAACCGAAAAGATTGCTAGAAACAGCACGCCAACTATAGAGGTATAGAGGAACCTCTATGTCCTATAGAGGTTCCTACAATGCTGTGTGGAACGCTCCAGTCCTGAGTTATTCATGGCACTGTCTTGAGGATAATAAAAATAACAGAATAATTTTAGGAAAAAGACTGCCATAGTGGAAGACCGCAAAGTAATTTTTGTCCCCTACCTTGGATCCTGAAACGTCTGCTGTAATCTGGACACAACAGGCGTTTTTATTTTTAACCTTGATACTTAGAAACTGCTGCCGCTGACGGAAATGATCCCGCTTCCGTTTCCTAGGTCTTAAAAGCACAGCACCTCAGCCACTGAGGCGTATATGCAAAATTTATATAAATAATGCTTAGGCTTGAATTTCTCACGTTAGCAATATCTATCAATGGTTATGCGCCAATTGGCTTAATGGAAATAAACGCCCTTACGTGAAAAAAAAAGAAACTAGGGAACTCTACATTATGCTTTGTTCCATTGTATAGTACACGGAGAGGGTTTCTTCTTTATTTAGACAGAAAATTATAGTAAGCACAATCAGATTACAGTTGCCTGTGGTTTGGTTGGAATGATCTTTGAGCGCTCCAGTTTTGTATCCATAGCTACGTTTTGTTTCTGTAACCCATTTCACTCGTTGTCTCTTGGAAGTTCGAGTAAAGTCCTGATCTTCAAGCCCGATGCACCAAAGAGCACTATTTTATTTAGAAATAGATCTAGTGCACAGTCCTGAACGCGTAACACCAATACAGTTGAACCTCCTCATAACGAAGTAGTGTCGGGACAGCAAATCAGTTCGTTATAACCGATATTCGTTATAACAGTATAGGTAAAAATCGTCCATAACTAATCAACAATCTGGCTCGCGCAAAAATTTTTTTGCATTTTTTGAGGCTTCGAACCCACTATACACACGGCAACCCTTACCTTTCTCCTTGTTGCATTTTGAGCTCAATCAACCAAAACATGAGTACGTGAAATTGCAACAGAACAGGCTTAACTCGACAAAACAGGACTGCGTTCTTATTTACTTTATGAAGGATGTGATCTTCGTATGGTGGATACTCACAGCACTGAGCAGCATGAAGTTTTCCGCACTGATCTCCACTAGAGTTGCTGGATGGCGCTTCGAGCTCTCCGGCGCACGGCCGCCGGAAGTTCGAGCGCTCGTCCCGGAAGTCGGGCCGTTCCAGCATAGCGCATGCTACACATGGGCTGGTTTCGCACGCATTCCGCTAAAAATTCCTGCTTGTTGCGCCGTCAACTGCACAAGCAGACCAGAGTAGTCGTCTGGGAAGACGTTCCACTTGGAAGTATTACAATATTCTGTACGACGTGCGTGATACGCAGCGAAACGCAAATGTCATATCAGTGTCGTTTTTAAGCTGCGGCTAGCTCTTGTTAGGCAGATTCCCTCACTCTAAGCAGGATTTATACCGGCGTTGGGTGACGAACTTATACCCTAGTTACACGGCGAAAGTAACCGCAGTGAAGTTTAACCGCGGTTATCGCAAACTGCGGTTTTGGCTGTTACACGCGAAATTGCAAGTTTGGTGACCGCGGTCACTTGATTGTGAGCGAAACAAAAATAAATTACCACACAAATAAATTAACGATAAAAAAACATTAAGAGAACCTGTGTAGACAAAAAAAGTATCGTTAAAGCAGTCGCTTCTGACCCAAACGCAACGCACTCGCGCGCGGCGAGGAGAGGGGCTTCCCCAACAGCTCGCAACCGGCTTGGCTTGCTTAGGTCTGCTCGGGGTTTAGAACTTTCTGCTTAGCATCGCGGTAGATATTTGACCGCCGCTACCTTTACAACTGCAAATTACAATCCACATAGCACAATTTTTCACCGCACTAACATCCAGTTTCTCGCAAGTGGAAATTCTTTTCCGCGATCAGATTGATTTCGAAGGGCGGCGATAAGCTGTTGCTGCCGTGGTCTGAGCCGGTTCGGGGAAGGCGCACCGGCGTGTTTGCAGGCACGGCCGACGCGCGCGCCGATCGTTTCCGAGTGCTGAAAACGCTTCAGGATTGCCTGCTATATCCAGTTTTGGCGAACGACGCGCGGAATTTACAAATTTAGCATGGCTTTTGTCGTAGTTGATCGGGAGGATCGGGAAACGAGCCGCTGGTGACGGGCAGTCGCGCTGATTACGAGAGCGGTGAAAAGAACGCAAGCGCGTCTTGGGGACAGCTTTGGGGCACCCGCTATTTGAGAACCTTCGTCTCTTCCGAACGCCAGGTGATTTTTTTTTTCACTTCCGCTGATGCGCCGCCACTTGCGTCCGAACTGACTTGTGCGATTTTGAGCACTGCGGCTGCGGAAACTGCGGTTAGCGTGACCAAACTGAGGTGGCCAAGCTGAGTTTGCGTTAACCGTGGTTAGCGACGTAACAGCAGTTTCGTCTGTCGTGTAACGTAGCAAACTGCGGTTTTGTTGAACCGGGGTTCGCTTAACCGTGGTTAACTGTGCCCGTGTAACTAGGGTATTGAGAAGGGACAAATGGGCTCCATCCCCAGGCAGCAGGCTCTGCAGTGACCACTTTACTGACAACTGTTTTGACAGAACGGGCGCACAAACTCGGCTAAAGCCTGACGCCGTGCCCACGTTGTTTTCTTTCTAGCATAAATCCCTAGCATAAATTTCTAGCATAAATCCCTAGCATAAATTTCTAGCATAAATCCCGTTAGAGCTGCGTCGTCTCCTCTCAAACCAAGACTCAAGTTACATTTTCGTTCTCCTTCGCAAATAAATTCTGCTTCATATTAACGTCGCATGTTTCGGTATAGCATAAGATGCGATCTGAACGCGATGTGTATAGCCAAAATGCAATAAAGTAAGAACAAAATGCCAAAATGTGCCAATGGGGACGATTATCAGCGCTTGAGAAGCGTAGCAGACGCCCGACTTCCGGGACGAGCCGTTGAACTTCCGGTGGTCGTGCGCGTGCCCGGCCGCGACAGCGGCGAAGCGCCATCCAGCAACTAAGTGGAGATCAGTGGTTTCCCACAGTGTCCCCGAAAAAAGGGCCTTTATACTTGTGCAGTTTAGGACTACGGGGGGTTTTTCCAGTTAGCTTCTCAGCCTCCTGGTCAAATGTTTCTTCGCTATATCCGATATCGCGCGGGTCTCACGGTTTCAGTTTCGTTATAAAAGGACAGGTGTCATTGAAATAAAGCGTGACCAACAAAAAGTCTGTATTTAGTTCGCTATAGCCGATAATTCGCTATATCAGTGTTCGTTATAACGAGGTTCAAGTGTAGCTGTTGCGGGCTAGTTTGCGTCAGTTCATGCTGTAACTTTCGGGCAGCCTAACTACCGCTGAAGCCGTCCCGGTGCACAGAACATTTGGCAGGAGCGGTTGCCTCGCAATTTTAGCGAGCTCGAGAGAGAGAGAGAGAGAGAGAGAGAGAATAAACAAGCTCGAGAGAGCCTGTGTAGATGCGGCTCTCATAACCCGGTCGCCCACCTGTTGAGGGAGAAGAACTTCTGTCCCCTGCCGAAGTTCTCAGCGTCGTCAACGGTCTGACAGAGGACGTAGCCGTTGGTCTCGGGAAGCCAGGCGGCCGACAGACCCGCCGCACCGGCCAGCACGCAGAGGAACAGGAATGGAATCCACGTGCCGTACCGGCCCTGGACGCGTACGGTGAAAAGTATACCGAAAAGAAACTAAGAAAAATTTCACAGGTTTTGTCTCTCTCTTCTTTTTATCATCACATGATGTCGTGCATGTATGGCTCCGACGCAAAACAATCAGGGGCAAGATTCCTGATGTCATGAGAAACGTTCTACGCTAGAACGCTGGGTAGAGATCGGAATCATTTAGACTATATTTTTGGGAATTTTGTTGCCAGGCAAAAGCAGCCTTGCAGGATGGTAACTGTTGCGCAGCTGGGGGAGGCTAGCGCAAGGCGTGCTTGGTGAACTTCCGCTTTCCACGGGGCCCTGCACTTGCCCAGGCGTCGTTGAGGAGTGCCGTTCTTTTTTTCTCTTTTATTAATGCGACGCACGCGCAACGCAATGCACTGAATTTACGTGGATTACGAGTCCGCTTCCACGCCGTCGCGCCAACGTCGGCTATGATGAGAAAGCATTAAACGACCAATTGAACGAAAAATCCGTCGTAAGAATACGTTTCGGTGCCAGCATCGGAAGCCGGCTTCTAAATCCAATGGAATGCGAAGCGTCCCTAGCGCGTGCGTCGCAATTATAAAACACATAAAAGGACCGCGCTGTTACAGCAATGCCTGGGCATTCGCAGAGCCACGTGGCAAGCGGAGAATGCACCAAACACGCGCCGGGCCTGCCGCACCCAGCTGCGCAACAGTTCCCAGCATGCCATGCCGCTCTTGGCAGGGCAGCCAATAGGATTCCGATTGCCTGCAATGCTGTCCGAACGATTCCCGTCTATCGCCAACATGCTAACGTAGCAAGTATAAAAAGTAGCCCGCACGAACCGAATGGCGGAACGGAAAACATACCCTGCAACAAAACTCTAAAATGTTGCCTGTAGCGCAAAACTCGAATGAGAGCAGGAGGCGTCCAGTTCGACTTCACTGCTTTCGCATCCACGTCTCATAAGGAGTACCAGTGCTCGCTAGAATAGTAATGATAACCCTAACGGCTGTTCTGTCACTCTTTCCCGGGGTTCTACTATCTGACTCGTGCATGCGCGGAAGTGGTGGAAAGGGGAGTCTCTCACGAGGAAGACGATGTAGGGCATGCAGATGCTGAAGGCGGAAGAGAAAGCCGACGAGGCGCCCAGGGCGAAGGAGCGCAGCGGCGTCGGCACCACCTCGGCCGCCTGCTGGTACATGATCATGAAGGAGGCAGTGCACGCGAACTTGGCCACCAGCGACGCCGTCATGCTGGCCACGGCCGCCTCTGCACGCGCGTTGCGTCCACCCACCCACCGGTTACCAACGACATCCAGCTGCTATGATTGGGCAGCAGCGTCATACGTTTTGCTAACCTCCATGCACCCACTGACAGTTATATGCGAAGTGATACAAACTACAACACACAATAATGCCCAGAAATCGGTGGTGCGTAACGTAAGGTATTAAAGTGCCATCAAGGGTGATGGGGTACTGGATCGTTGCTTTTCTGGGGAAGGGAAGAACAGCGCATTTTGCTGGAGGCAAACTCAGTACTTGAGGGCGCAAGTAGCGAGACTTTATTGTTGCAGATCGCTGTAGACGGGCTCGAAACTGTGGTCGAGTTATACCCGAAGCCCAGATTCATATATCGTCAGCGTGCATAGTGACTGACAGTTTCAAGCGTTTCTGATTATGGGGTTTAACGCACCGAAACTGCACAGGCTATGAGGCGCTATGAGGCGCGCCTTAGGGGACGGCTACGGATTTATTTTGACCCTTTGGGGATCTTTAACGTACGCTGAAATCTCGAACACACGGGCGTTCTTGCACACTCGAACACACGGGCGTTCAATCGGAAAACTGCCGCCGTGGGTGGGAATCGCACCCGCGTCCTTGGGCTCAGCAGCACAACGCCATAGCCACTGAGCCACCGCAGCGTGTAAAGTTTCAGGCATTTCGTCCACGAGGTCTATGAGCGCAATGCTAAATAGGAGAAAACTCAGTACTCCCCCCTGCGGAACACCACGATTGACCCGGTGGCGCCAGTAGCCAGTGAACTAACTCGAGATCCACGCGTATAGAGTCGGCTGCCCACACCCATGGCTTCTACAGCGCGTGCGCCTTATTCTTTGAGGACACGACATGACTGCTACTGGCAATGTCACTTTAACGGAAAACAAGAACATTTTCCCCTGTGATATTTCGAACAGAGCAGAACAATGTTCTACCTGTTTTCTTTCATTGCTTTGTTTACACAAAAATAACTTTTAGGCGCCAGTTTTACTCCTTTTTATGCGTTTTTATTGTTACTAAGATAACATCGTGGATTGCAACATCAGCTCATTTCGTCGTTGCCTAAGAGTTGACCGTTCATTCACACAGAAAGTACACAGAAAGTCTAGGGTATTGACAAAAAGGCAATTCCAAATGCCCTACGAAGTGTCGGCCCCTTACCCCTCTCAGGCAATCAGGCAAAACACTCATGACGTGAACTAATTTATCAAAATTGTATATATATATATATAGGAGAAGGGCTGTCTTTGGTTGCCGTAGCGAATAGTAAAAAATGGGTATAGCTTCTAACAAAACTGTTTATTGGTCGACGTTTCGATCGGATGCCGATCTTTCTCAAGACAACATTTCGTATTTCTGTGCACGTATTTATAAGCTCGTCGTCCAATTACGCCGAAAAAAATATATATATATTTTATAAGAAAAAATATTTAGCAGATGTCTCTATATTCTTATTGTTGTGACTGCAGGTACAATGTACTATCCCTGTTAAAGATCTGTGGCGAAATGCTCTTCTCAGCAATAGTCAATTTGATGGGATGTGCATTTAGAGCTCTTAGATTTCGTAGGTTTTTTTTGTGAGCCGTAATTTGTGCAAGTCTCGCACCGAGGACGTAAATCAATCGAAAAGGAGTCGCATTAGAAAACAAGTCAATCGCAGAATAAAAGCACCTTCACGCTTCTGAAATGAGCCGCTTGAGAGCTTGTGTACTGTTTCAGCTGACGTGTTTGTGCACCGCATATGTTAGAGTCGCACAAACTCGCGCATAGCTCTTATGCTTCCACGGTTGCAAAGCAGTCTATAGTATGCCACTCTGTTTTTAACAGCGGAGCTGTTGTTACTGGCCGCAAGTTCGGTGTTGCAGAAAACTACCCGAGAGGAACGCTATCGCGCCGCTGTAGCGGAGATGTTGCAATACCTACTAGACAATGCAAAGACACGTGATGTCGTCCGCCGCAGGGCTCGAGAGGAGCATTTCACCGTAATCATCACAACACCTGTTGGGAACGAGAACACCAGGTCATAGCGTGCGCTCCTTGGTTCATTCGTTCAAGGAGCCATGCTGTAATCGTCGAAACACCTGTTCGAACAATAATCTACGTCATATTGTGCGCCTCTCGGCTCGTTCGTATAAGAGCCTCTAGTGTCGTCGTGCGCATGCGCTCAGTATTGTAGTAGAACCCTTCGCGTGGCAGCGTCTGCGCAGTGACTTTGCACCTGTCACTCGCGAAGACGACGGCTTCTTCGATGCATAGGACGAGAACGATGATGACGACTAGCACTATGGAATAAACAACGAAACCTACAGCTTCGCAATTTAAGCCTTGCGCGTGAGTGCAAGCTTCCCCTAATTTTTTTACATAAAAGTATTTCTCTCTATCTTACTGAACGTTTGGAAGACTGTGGATTACATGCTACTGCAACAGGAGTGGTTTGATTTGAAGCCTCTCCAACGATCCAGCGGATTAGGCGCATCCACGCAGCGGTACTACGCGTGCTGGAGCACCACCCACCGGCGGGGATGAGGCACGATGCGAAGAAGGCTCCGCTGACGAGCAGTTGCAGCGCCACGTTGCTCCATCGGCGCCCAAAATGCTCCATCGCCCACCAGCCGACCGCGGAAGCCGGGAACTCGACCACGCCCAGCAGGAAGAAGTTCAGGAACTCGTTCACGCTCATGTTGGTCACGTTGATGTGCAGGCCGTAGTAGGCGCAGTTGTTGGCCACCCTGCGCCGAGGTTGCCAGGTACCACGCCTTTCCATCACAAGGGGACATATGCGAGATTTCTGCCCCACTATCTCCCTCGTCTCAGCGGAAAGTGCTAGCCGCATTATATGGCTACCTCCACAACATCGGTGTCGCGGACACGATATAGGTCTAAATATTGTTACTATGTGAAACCACCTATCAACCTCACAGGCTACCTCCTTTTTCTTCTCTGTTTTCACTGGTTTCCCTTCTTTTAATTCCTCCTCTCTTTTGTCTCTTCCGGGCGGCTTACTTCCTATAGCTACTTTATTCCCGCCTGCCCTTCTCCGCAGAGTAGCATCTATAGGCGACAACATGCCGGCAGACCTCTCGGCCTTCCTCTAATAAAGAGCCTTCTCTCTTCATTTTGGTGAGACATTTCGGATTAAGTTGTGTGGTGTGCGACGCACCGTGGTTCGAGAATGAATGTAATGATGCTTTGAAACGCTCGAGCTGTCGCGAGGCATGAACGCGCACTGCACATGTTACGGTGTTGCTTTCATGAAAAAGTTGTTGACGTGGCAACCTTCAAAGTGTGCGGGTCATGCAATGATTACTTGCAGCGTGGTGCTGCGCTACGGCCCTGCAAATGACAAACGAACTCTCTCTGGTGCCATACAGCGCCGCAGATCATCCACATTCTCAGGGAGGAACAGCCTTGAATTTTTTTCTATTGGCGGCTATGGGGACATTGTGCAGATGAAGGCAATCGGCTACAGTTCAACTATGCCCAATGTCTTCCGCCGCTAAGCTGATTTTTGCAACTAGAAACTTCCTTTCACCCATTGCGATTGTATAATACACCGTCCACCCACGAACGTCACGGAGAATACTGCTCCAAAACGCAGCCCAAAAAATATTCTTCTCAGCGAGCGGTGTTCTGCCAAGCGGCCCATAATTGCTTTTACGTCTTGTCTACGGTATAGAGATTGTTGTCAACAGTATATAGTATAGACATTTTACGCGCTTGTCTACCGCATGGCGATCCCTGCATTCATAGAAGATTGCGAAAATGCTGTAATGACGCTCGGGCGTGCAGCGATATGTCACGGTGCAAAGGAGACTTAAGAAAACAATAGAAGGTTTGAAAGTCAGACCAAAGCAGTTCTAACAGGGCTTCAGTTGTAGACGGCTTCTGTAAAACAGAAAACGCGGCGAACGGGGCGGGTAATTGGTAGCGGCTTTTCAATTATTGTCGGAGCACTTACCAGCTCATTGTGATGATGATCATGTTCCTCCGAATTCGAGCCTTCCGGAAAAGGTCGAACATCGAAGCTTCCGCAATTTTTTTCTCTTCAGATATCTTCTTCTGTACTTTCTTCGTTATGAAATACGCAGGAAAGAGCAAACAGTCACACAAATTTATCAATATTTCGTCGGGCACACTTTCGTAAATTTGTTCGCGGGGCCACGAAAGAGGTCAAATGAAACAAGAGTACACACAATACTGCTTTGGCAGCAATGACATCTGCGGGTTGGGTTCTTTGGACTAGCGCAATAAATAGTTGTTTATACGGAAGCCTTGTATGTTTCATTTGAAGGTGACTTTGAATGACCAGGGGGTCGACACGAGCTGTGCGAAGCCCAAGAAAGGCCAGAAGCAAACCACAGCAAGTCGGCCGTGTATAAGTGATGATTAATGATGACTGAAGATAATTAATTATTGATTAATACTAGGGATTGGTCAGGTATACATTAAAGTGGACTAACACTGATAAGGATGAATTAAGATGGATTAATACTTGCTTTGTGATTAATGCTTGAATGAATATGGATTAAGGTCCTATAAAGAAAAAGGTGGGTTAACATAAATTAGCAGAGTTTGAAATACCTGTGACGTGTCATGTACGAGACTGTGTGTGCAAGGAACACCTTGTAACAGAGACGGAAACACGACGCTCAGTTGTGATCTCACCGCGATTACTGCTCGCACTGCCTGGTAAATGAATGACTACGGGAGAATGGTGATCGGAATGCTTCGCCGCACATGCTTAAAAGTGCTGCTATAATCTGCAGTTTGGCTTAAGCAGTGCCTGTTTCCCTACAATGTTTTTTCATAATTATGCGCGGATTTGATTAACGATCACTGCCGTAGCATGTACTCTGCACGGCTGATATGTTTACTTTTCGCGACTACTTGTCCGCAATGTATCAATGGTATGAACGCGAGTTTTCAACGCCTTTTAGCGTGTTTGGACATGCCTATACTTTGTTTTCATTAGGACCTCGGCGTGGAATTTATAACTGCAACGTGGGCTTTTTTTCTGTTTACAGTGAGCCTGCCTTTCTCTAGCATCAATTTCGAAACTCACGATTGCTCACAGAAGGCGAGGCTGTGTACGAGGCCAAACACGTCGTTAATGATTTGGGGTAATGGGTAGATTTAGAATAGGAGAACCGAGCGTTGGGGGCCTCAAGAAGTTAGGGGAACCCAAACGCGACGCGCGCGCGCGCGACGAGAGGGTTCTTCAACAGCTCGCCGCCGGCTTCGGATGCACGTAATCGAATGTTGGGACCTTTAGGCTTAGCGTCGCGGCAGATATTTCTCGCCGCTATCGCTACAGTTGCGAATGACAGTCCCTAATACAACTTTTCACCTCACTGTCACCCCCTTTCTAGTATGTGTAACTTTGTATCCCCGGTGATTGCCGTTTAAGCGATAGATGATCAAGATACCTGCCACGTACGGCCTCGGCCAATGCTTGCGCGCAGATGTCGCCATCCTTCGTCCCATAGAGATTAATATACTGACTATCACTCGCCACTCGCCACACCGCGCGTGAACGGGCCCGCGGTGCTGGACTGACCTCCGCGGCTGGTCCGCGTAGATCGCGGCAGATATTTGAGCATCGCTTTGAAAACCACAGATGATGACACTACCTAGCACAACTTCTCACTACACCAACAACCACTTTCACCAATGTGGAATTACTGTTCCACGACTAGTGTAATTTTAAAAAGCGGCGACAAGTTGTTGCTGCCGCGACCTGCGTCGGTTCGAGCTGCTCCGTCGGCCGTGCGGGCAGGCACGGCGGGTGTGTGTGCGGAGCGTTTCTGCGAGAAGTAAACGCTTCATGATTTCCTGCCTTATGCATTTGTTGCAAACAAGGGAAATCTAGAAACTTAGCTCGGCGATCGTGGTAGTCTACATTGTTGATCGGGGAAACAAGCCGCAGCTTACGCTTCGGTCCCATTCGTGATGCACCACCACGCTCAAGTTGTTTGCGGAGAATGTACCACAGTTCATACGGCTATAAAGTCTCCATGAGGTCAAACTGCGCTTGACGCACTGATAATTAACTTCAAACGACGGAAACGAACACGAAAATGCTTTTAGCACGCGCTTTCTAAGCGAAGTGCCACACGCTGCAGGCTAACTACGCAGCGAGATACGAACGGTGATCCTACAAGTGAAAACGATCGCAGCGCCGGCCCCTCCAGTGGTGGGCCTCGCGGACAATTGTGAAATGGGAGCGCGGCAATGGTGATGATGATTAGGCGATAACGGTGGAAAGAGACCGCTTCCTATGGAGCAATATTTCTTTCCTTGCCGACAAGCGGGGCGCTTGTTTCGGCATAGCAGTGGTGGTTGTGATTTATTTACACAAGGCTACCCACAACCTTAAGGAAGCTGCAATTAAGTGAGGGGATCGTTCTTGCAATGCCCAATAGGTCGAGCGCAAATTAATACTTCCGGATCACAGGAAACGTATAGGTTTGAACAATTGTCTTTCCTCTTCCCTGTGCAATTTTCTAAAGCTACGCTCTTCCGCCACCCACGAAAGGAGCGACAGGCAGCCATTGCCGCTGCTAAAGGGAACAAACGGGACGTCTGTGAGATTGGTAGAACGCAAAGAACAGTTGACATGCTGTGCGAAATCTGCGCGAGAAACGCTGTGCTGCGTGCTTCTAAAGCCGGAGCGCATCAAGCGCATCCTTAAGTTCGCCATGGAGAGGGGCGAGATGCTTACACATTCTCACACCGTGCGACCGTAACCGCCGAGCGGTGTGACACAGTTATCGGCGCCTGGGGTCAAGTGGTCGGGAGAACAGGACGTCAGCAGCGCGGCTTCTGCAGGGGGCGCTTTACGCGCTTTTCTCTTTGTTACCCCGGTAAACTCGGTGAACTGGATCGGAGCTAGGCAGTTTTATCAGCTGTGCTCTCTACAACGAAGCGCGTGCCAGCCTCTTTTTTTGTTTGTTTGTGCGGTTGCAGCGACCTTTTACAACCCATATTCTAACCTATAGACGCGGTAGTTCGATTCTCTTGCGTACGCACCAACCCAATGTGTATTCCTGATCAAAAGAAAGCCGCTTCCCTTGGTTATGTACTATCGGCGTCAAATGAAACGCGAACACAAAAATATGAACCTGAGCACACAAATAGCGCGATTTCTTTCCATGCAAGCGAAAATGACGCGTGGCTTAGTTACAAAAACAAAGTTGGGAAAAGTGGATTTCCAAACACAACAATAGCAAGCAATTATATAAACTTTACGAACAGTATTTTTCAATTTTGCACGTTCTGATTCATATTATCGTGTTCGCGTTTCATTTGACGCCGATAGTACGTACGTATTGTCTGAAATGTCCCCTACGTTGTCATTGTGCTAAACAATGCAGACATGAATGAACCGGGGCATAAATTCTTGGAGCTGGTAAAGTTGTTTTACAATACGCCTGTTCTGTGTCATATACTGCTTTGTGGCCCAAGGGTTTTGTTGCCCATCCTAATCACTGCCAGAATAAATTGGCTTCACTAAAGCGACACAAGCTCGTATAATACCAATTATTTGATTGTTGATGGTAGGGTTTCACGCGCCGACGCAACGCGCAGGCGATGAGGCGCGCCGTAGTAAAGGGCTCCGGATTAATTTTGATCACCTGGGGATCTTTAACGTGCGCCGTAATCTCGTGCACACGGGCGTTTTTGCTTTCCGCCTCCATCAGAAAAGCGGCCGCCGCGGCCGGGAATCGAACCCGCGACCTAGTGCTCAGTAGCGCAAAATACCAAGTATTTGAATTGTTGGAGTCACAAAACGTCGTGCCTTCCGCTTATGCCCCTGTTACACTGGCGCATCGAATGCCTTCGAACCGATTGTCCTTCGACTAAAATGCGCGTGTTAGCTGCTCCACTAAGCTTCTCAACGACATTCGGTTCAAATGTGTTTCGAGCTTATTCGAGCCGAATAATCGTTGGGGACGACATTCAAAGCCCTCAAATGCCTTTGACACGAAAATGTTTTTACCCTCGTCCCAGTGCCTTCATGCAGCTTTCAAACAATTTATATTAAAAACAGGACACTGAGTTCACACACAAAAAAATTACCCAGTGCGCCGTGGAATTTATTTTTTTCTGAATTGAAAATACAGTTGCAAGCTTTATTGATACTATGCTATCTATCCAAATGCTTTGAAGGTGATTTGCAATGTGTCAAAGAAACAACTGTAAAATTGCATTTATAACTAGTTTTAAATAGAGATAGCGATGTTTAATTGCGAAAATATACCCATAGTTTTAAATCTAGCCCTGCTGTATAAAAACAGAACGTTACCGCAGCAGCGCCACTGTAGAGGGGCAAATTAATGTTGAAGCTTTCAAGTGCCGTCCTAATTGCAGTTGAGCACGGCGGATTCCGAACGGCGTTCGCGTCCCCTCATCTTAGTCGAATGACGTTCGGTTCGAATTCGTTGGAAACGCCAGCGGAGCACGGGTGTTATACGAGAATAGCACTAAGCGTAGCAGACGATGGGGAAATCAGCGGAAATAGGACTCTAAATAAACACTGCCTCGAAACAGCGACGGAAAGAGAAAAGCTGACACTTACCACCAAATCTGAGGCCAAATCTTCCGGTTCGTCCACGCCATTAGTCTTGGCGATTCGCCGGAGAATCACGATTGTGTCTTCGATCTTATTTTGAGACAGAAGCCACCGCGGTGACTCAGGGATTAGTCTGGAAGGAAGAAAACAAACAGAATGTGGCTCACGCATAAGACGAGATCGGTGTGTTAAAAACACAAAGTAATTTTTTGACAACTTCATCACGCTTTCAAATCTCAGGATAATTGATTGGTTAGTGAACATCCATATTTAGGCTTGTTTGGGCTTGAGAAAGAGAGATTTTTAGAAAGAGAGGGAGGGAGAAAGAGGGAGGGAGAAGGGAGGACTATATTACTATCATGTAATGATGATATATACCATGATTTGATGACGGCATGACATTGGGTAATGGTGCTATGTTATTATGAAATTGGGGTGGGTAATGATGCGATTACGATGTGATGATTTAGAGCGTTCACAGACAGAAACATCTAAAAAGAATTTGGTGTCGTGTCACGCTTTGGTGAATTGCCAGTGTGCCCTTGCTTCACAACCCTTCGACTCTCAATGAAGATAGTACGGCGTCTGCGCGCTGACGCACGTCACGTAGTGATGTGCTCTGTATATGGCACTCAGCTCCCTGTGGGACGCGGGCAGAATTGACCGTTAGTCTTTTTTCCGCGAATGCGGCTTGGACAAAATTGTGTGAACGCTTCACCTTGATGCAACTGCAACGCGTGCGCTAAGTAACATTTGCTGCGTTTTTTAGTGTTTGTGCGTTTTGCGTGCGCTTTTGTATGGTGTTTGTGTGCTCGCGTGTTTCACCTATTTTCGTTCTTTTCATTTCCATACGAAGTAGCAAGCCCAGCTCGGTGCTGGGCTGACTTCTCTGTATCATTAAAGTTATCTCAGAAGAGTTTGACTTTGGGCCTGTTGGTACATACTTTGAAGAGAGGTGGAACCCAGCCTTGAAGACGCGTACACGAGGAGAGAATAGGACAACAAACACGCTTGGACTCGCAGCAGTTTGATGAATAAAATTTCGAAGGAAAAACAAGGTTAGGGCATGCGCCCTACAAACTAAAATAAAAAGACAAGCTGATGACGCAATTCAATATCGGCTCTTTTTCAATTATTCAGCTTCTTTGCTTGATATTGTTAGTGAGAGCACACTCACGCACTTATCAAAACCGTGCTTTCGCGTTTGATAAGCTTGAATAAGCTCCCCTCGCACTTTGTAGCTCTCGTACATATTATTTCAGTTTTGCCAAAGAGGGGGGTGCATACACAACCTCGGCAATGGGCAGGCAAGTTTTCCCCTCCACCTGACGTGATTGAAGTTTCGTGTTCTTTTAAACGAATATTCGGACAGCGTCCCGCCCGCCCTATATACACTTTGTCGCACTTCAGCGGTATGCGGTAGATAACATTTGTCGTCTACTTCATGAATTTTGAAGCATGGCAGATTGTGCACGTGTTCTTTGGTTTACGCTTTTCAATTTTGGGTCAAAGGCTTGCCAGCTCACACGGTGGCGAAAAAACTACGTGTACCCTATGTGTGGTGGCCAATTTTTTTATTATTGTGCGAGATCTTGGGAATGTACGGAATTGCTTCGACTTTCTTAGGGTCCTCAAAAGCACGGGCTCTTTCATCGGTTCTTCAATAAAGGATCTTTGAAAAAGAGACGATATTGAATTGCGTCATCAGCTTGGTTTCTTACTTTAGTTTTTAAGGCGCATGCCCTGACCTGGTTTTTCCTTCGAAATTTTATTCATTAAACGGTTGCGAGTCCCAGCGTCCGTGTTGTCCTACTGTCTCCTCGTGTACGCGTCTTCAAGGCTGGGCTCCACCGTTTTTCAAAGCTCTCTCTCTCTCTCTCTCTCTCTCTCTCTCTCTCTCTCTCTCTCTCTCTCTCTCTCTCTCTCTCTCTCTCTCTCTCTCTCTCTCTCTCTCTCTCTCTCTCTCTCTATTCCCGGCACAACTGCGAGCTCTGTCACGAGCACCACTTGGCTCTCGCAACTCCTAGTCCGTGAACTGCTTTCGTGGAGCCATCAGAAATAATGCAACTAAACTGCTCAGCGCCGTATTCAACTCACTATCTCTCTAACTAAACCACGCTACCACAGCCACCGCTGCGCGCTACGAGAAGGGCACGTGCGCGCCCGTGACCTTGCTGAGTCGCTTCCGCACGCGATTGCAGCTGGCCTTGCTGTATGCGCGCCCAGGGCTACGCGATCTCTGGGCACGCGATCTCCGTTGCCGCTCTGGCATCTGCCAGGCAACCTCTGCAGGAAGTTATAAAGACGATAGTCTAAATTTTGGTCTGTCTGTCTGTCTGTGACTCTATTCAGCCACCCGGCGAAAGTGAAACAGAAACTGCGCAATAGTCTTATATACCCACAGCCAAATCTAAACGTCTAGGTCCGATGTTAATGTTCATACTTGGCAACATTGTTGAACAAGAACAAGACATTGCGTCAATATAACGCAGAAAATCAATACATTAGTGATATTTCCAGTGTTCATTTATTAAAAATTCACGGATGCTTGGTTTTTGCGACAAATGATATACTACATCAACTGCAGAAACCGTCGCCTGCTGTTGCCCGCGCCACCTGGCGGTATTTAAAAATCAAACGCTCACAGCAACGAAAGGTTCCACTAGATAGGTTCTACGTTCCGTTTGGAAAGCTCCTAGAGTAGCGCAACGTAGTTCTATAAACGTTGTAGTAGGGTGCTTCGATTCACGCGCGTCTCTTTTGCTTGGCAGCGCTGGCATCGGGGCGCCCGACTTGGAGCAGAGGAACGCGGTAAATTTAAATTTACTTGAGCAAACCTCT
Source organism: Haemaphysalis longicornis (assembly GCF_048455015.1). Lineage (NCBI taxonomy): Eukaryota > Metazoa > Arthropoda > Arachnida > Ixodida > Ixodidae > Haemaphysalis > Haemaphysalis longicornis. The sequence continues at coordinate 23,164,249 of NW_027526460.1, read as the reverse complement.
AGGGTGTTATCTTGGGAGGAACAAGACGGGAGAGGAACAGCATGAGAGGTGAGCGAGAAAGAGAAGGGAGACATTAATTACCAGGGGAACCAGTCCACTATCGTCTTTCGTCGACATTTACAGCGAAATGAGCAGATACGCTGCCATTTTTTATAGAAGGGAGTTACACCTCTATGGGACTGGCTATACCCAAAGAGCGATGCAACAACGTTCTGCTTGGACTGTGGTCCTTCGTGAAGGAGGCTCACCTTATCAACAGAACATGAACTTCATTGACCACTAACACCCTACCTCCTTCTCATATCTCCCCAACAGCCAAGAGTGCCATTCTTGTGATATTTGTTTTCATTCATTCATGGAGGGGAGTTCAAACAACGAATGACCAAATCACGCAATAGTCACAGCAGGTTATAGTAGTAGTTAAATTTAAAAGTGGCATCACACACCGCAATAAAATATGATCAAACCCCTATCTTTTCTTAAGAAATAGATAGTTAAAACGCGAAGCTTTCTTTCATGCAACCTGGGTCAAAGTCAAAATGCGCAAACCTAACTGCTTCAACCATGTCGGGATGGCGCAGTCGGATGGACTCTGCTTCATAACGCCAGACGCACAGGTTGGATTCGGACAACGGGAAGCGTTTTTTTTTGTTGAGGTGCTTGATGTGCCTTTGTGAAACCCAGTATGTAGGCTGGCTTTCCTGCAGTGCGTTTTGGCGTAACAATTTGGATTTTGGACTCTGACTTTGCACTTTGAAGACATCGGTATTCGCTTATCATACCCATCGTTTTTGTGAAACCCATTGTGTAAGATTGGCTTTCCTGCTGAGCGCTTTCTTCGGACACCGACGCTATGAGTGAGGCATGAAAAACTTCGCTTTTATTATCAGATGGATCACCTCCGAGAGTGCGGATAGGGGGGCGATGAAACATACTGCATTGCCCGTACCAGTTAGGGAAAGTCAGGCGTAACGGAGGGCGCAAGTAAGCAAATGATGTTCAAACTTGGAGGTTCTAAGAGGAAAGTTACGACGCAGCCAATGGCAAGGTCCCATGACAGTTTTGCCTGGTGGAAGCTTTATCAAAGTTTCAAACTGACGCCTCATATATCTTTGCCTACTCAAGTAGTAAGGGCGAGGTTTTCGTTTATTGTTCCATACGATGCAGAAGTGAAAGGACCTAGCGTCACCTTTCGGTTCGCTTTCAAAACTAGCGACATTCATTAGACCAACTGCTTAAAAAGACTGCCTGTTCAAACTTTGTGACTTTGATGTAGAGTCTTCAACTCCTGTTGTAAGGGCTATACTATGCGTTTTTTCCAAGTCCAGTAAATTTTGCCTAAAAAATGTTCTAAATCAATACTAGTACCCATTTTATCGTAATTAAGAGTGGTTCGGTACGTTTTAGATTGTTCTAGGCGCAGAGGGAAGAATATCAGCGTGTTTAATTGATTCTTTGTGCCGTGCTGGAAGGGCCGCTTCTGTAAAAGAGTCTACCCCAAGGCCACGAAGATCGAACGGTGGGCCCTCTTTAGCAGTTGGCTATAACAATGTCGCTAGTGAGGAGGCAAGCGAACCAGTAAACGGCGCTAAGCGCTGCCGGGCCAGTTTCGGTGCGCACTTGTAGTAGAAAAGGTTGGGCACGGCGCACGCCGAGGTGATGAGGCCCAGCAGAATCCACGAGCGCGAGAGGTAGGCCACCAGAGGCAGGATGCACAGGCCCACGGTCCAGGACACACAGCTGACGCCCAGCATCAGCGTCCGCTGCTTGGGGCCCACCAGCTCCAGCACTGCGCGGCAGCATCAACCCCTTGAATTTGTCATCACCGACAACACGCCTAAGCCGATTCCAACTCTCCGGCCATAGTTAACCTCGGCACCTGCCGGTTCTCATACGCGGTTGTCTTGTATTGTAGAAGTAACTATTGTAGTGTATAGGGGGGTAAAAAAAAAAAACGATTGGAGACCCTAAAAAAAAAAACGCAGCGCAATTGACTGCTCACAAAGGCGGAGGTAAGGAACTGCAGTAGCATCAAGTGATGGGTGGAGCTCACTAGACGACTGGGTGCCACAAAACCGGAACCTAAAAGAAACTGAACTAGTTGGTGTCGTTTGTATACGGTTGATCCCTCTTGATAGTTAAGAACCGTAAATACTTGAGGAACGCGCGGCACAAGTCAGGGGGATGCGAGGCTGGACGTTCCCTCTGCCTTCCCTAATTATTGCTTGCCCTTGCCGACTATGAAGCGCCGTTAAATAAAAATTTGTTCAATCAAAGACAAACACGCCTACACCCATTTAGACCTTTTACGTATTGCGTTTTTCGGAATTAGCTGACAACACTTAGATGAGCGTTCTTTCCGCAAACGTGAAAATGGGATTTAGCGCAGGCCTTCAGGTGCAAGGAAATAGAAAAGTGAGTAATCTATATAAATCCTATCACGTAAGATGTCCCAAAGCAAAAAATTACGCCCACCTCCCCTCGCGGGAACCCTGGTGTGAAGCGACGCTGAATCGGGTTCCATTGTGCGTTTCCGTTGGGTCGATTACTCGAATTGCGTGAGCAATCGTCGGGTAATGCGAGAGAGAGAGAGAGCGAGCAAGCGTAGCGCGGACGACCGTCGACTGAGACCGGCCGGAGCGCGGCCCTCCGCTTGTATGCGCAGCGCGCCCGAAGGAGAGGAGACCGCGGAGAGAGAGGGCACTTCACATGCGCACAGCGCCGCCCACCGGCGGAGTGAGAGAGCGCGCCATACAGCGCGCGCGCCACAGATGTTGGGGAGAGGGCGCGCTACCACGGCGAGAGGAGAGGGGGTGAGCGGAGAAGAGACGCAGCTGTGCGGACGCGGACGACAACGACGCAGGAAGGACAGGGCCGCCGGCAAGAGATGCTCCTCTCAGCGTCGCATCTAATAGTCAGGCCTTTGCTGAGTTAACGAGCCAGGTAGCGAACGTGGACTCAGCGCGAAGGGCGTTTTATTGGTACCTGTAGGTGCGGCACGGATACGGGCGTTCTGGAGGTCGCAACCACCCGCACCACCGCCATTTCATAGCTGAAAAAATGGCCGCGTATCTGCTCAATTTGCCGCAAATGTCGTCGACAGACGACAGCCTTCTTCCGCCCCTGTAGCGTAAATGTTTCTCCGTTTCCCCTCAGCTCTCACAGTCACCCCTTCCCGTATCGTCCCTCCCACAATTAACACGGTGGAGGTTTGCTAAATTCGATTCAATTTTCCCGCGTTACTGTGCTCGCGCGCCATCTACCGGAGCGTTTCGGTACTGTTCGACTTATTGGAGCGCCGCCACACGGGCTATGTGTACTTTTGGGTCAAAACATTTTTTTCAACGCACACTTCTTTACTCGCTATCGCAAGAATCAAGCACCCACGTTTCTTTTCTGAAATAAAAGAATACTGCGAATACCGTTTATGTATGGATATTTTGCCTCAGGTATGACGATTGTTCTATTTTTCCTGAACACGGTTGACAATTATGAAGCGTGTTTCCAGCTCAGTAAAGCGTGTTGTTGGGCTACTTGGTTCTTCACACCTAGACCTAAAACTGCGCACACGGACGAGCGCAGTACTGTGCTCGTCCTGCCTCTTCTTTTGTTCTGTCCCGTCCGTGAATTTAGAGGTTTAGAAAAGCTTTGCTAATATAAACCTTTTGTTTCAGCATTCTTTTCTCTTTTCAGACAGACCAAAATTTTCGGGATTATGTAGCTCAAGGAAGACTACCGTCGTTAAAAAATGAACTTCCGGCTCACGCACCCATAAAGACGGCTTTCTGTACCTTATCTTCCGTACCTGGCTTTAAAGCATTTCCCAGCCAAGATAAGCAGGATGTTAATGGCTTAAAATTGGCGTGAGCGGACAATCCGCCGCACCATGTGAGGGGAGCCTGTGACTAGTATGACAGACATGCCGTGCGGCACAGTTCGTAACGATGAGCTATAGGGCTCAATAGGCAGTGTGCTTCGTTAATTAAACGGCGTCCTTCAAACATAACGCAGCGGTCGTTTGTGATTTACGGAATGGTGCGACGCTTATTTTCTGGCTCAAACGAGCTCGGCAAAAAAAAAAAAAAAAAACTGTTGAGATATCTTTTTACCGCTGTGAAGACAAAGTCTGTACCCTGTATAGGTGAACACAAGACGAGTGTGCCCTATACACAAACGGGGCTATATTTCGCTTTAGTTTTAATGCAATTTATCACGAACAAGTTCCGCTGTTCCGTCAAACCATCGCGGCATTACTGGGGAGCTACTCGTAATTTAGTATGAACTATTATGAGCAGTATATAGGAGAAACTATTCCGTGATTTTCGGGCGTCAAAAAGTGCGATCGAATTATTGTTGGGCTTTTCTAGGCCATAACTTTGTTCACTTGTTCGTTCGTTAACCCGCTCGCTAGTTCGATCGTTCGTTCGTTCGTTCGATGGTTGATTAGTTCGTTCGTTGGTTCACTCGTTCTTTCATTTACTGACCCTCTAGGTTTTCTAGTTAATTACAGCTCGGCAGAGATTGAATTGCAGTGACTCAAAGTTCTCAAACTTTTCACTCAGAGGAGGGGCGAATCGGAGCACGCCAGTGAACTTGAGGGGCGGGGGGGGGGGGGGGGTGATGCAGTTGGCTAGATTTCCCCATGGTAGGTATTTTTAGCAAAAGCAGAATGACTAAAACAAAAACTCACGAATGATGTAGGGCAGCTGAAAAATTTGAGGCATGACGCTAGCATTCACAAATCTGAGGAACGTAAACGCGATGAAGTTGGTCACCAGGATGGAAGACAGCCCGAATACGGTGGCCACGAACACCGTCAAGATGAAGCCCGGTTTGCGGCCAATCCTGAAAACAAACAACGCCCACGAGGTACGTGTCAACAGACGCGCGGCCTGCACGCGGATTCACGTATTTGTCTGCTGTGGTTGACTAACTTAGCCGGCACACTCATCTGCTATTTGCGCGAATATGACTCTGAAATAAAATTAAGCATGCCTAAGAAGAATGGGGAATGTTATCTCGGGCCCTTAATTTATTATAGCCAAGAAGCCCATGCACTCGGTTTGGTGAACTTGAGAAAATCGGTAACATCACTCCGGTAACAACAACAACAACAAAAAAAAAATAGCAGTGGCTTAGCTCGGCTATGCCAGGATATACGTAGCGTGAGCTAAGCTTCAGCTGGTTATTCTTAGGTTTCCTGGTTGTCTAGGATTATCGGATTATCATGCTTACTGCTGCTAAAACGATTTCCAATCCAATCAAATCCAATCAAATCCAATCAAATCCAATCAAATCCAATCCAATCCAATCCAATCCAGTCCAGTCCAATACAATCCAGTCCAGTCCAATACAATCCAGTGCAATCCAATACAATACAGTCCAGTCCAGTCCGGTGCAGTGACTGCTCCTCGCGCATGCGGAGCACGGCTCTCCAGGAGCCACGCGAAACGGCTATAAAGCGGCTCCGGCGCAGCGTCAGACTTGGCTACTGCGCAACAGAGGCGCACGCACCGGCGCCAGTGTGTCTACCGTGGCTATGACGTCACTCCTCTTGAATGCGCAGACCGGCGAATGTGCAGACCCAATTCTCTACACACCCGTACTCCAATTGGATTGGATTTCCAATCCAATCCAATCCAATCTAATCCAATCCAATCCAATCCAATGCTCCTCGCGCTCGCGCAGAACGGCCCTTCAAGGTCCACGCGAAAATTCTCAACCTCGGCCACTGTAGCTTACGCTACAAAATACCCACAAATATTGCCAAGCGCATTAGAGGCGGGCGAAACCTGCCGATCAACACGAGCTCATTAAAGGCTTACGCAATGTGAAGGCCCCATCAAGTCCTGACGCCTGTATTCGGCGCGAAATTCACTAACTTCACGCCATTTTAGAGACGCCAGTTCCATTCGTGCTTTTGCGTCCTTGTAAATTTCATCAGCCGCCTTTAACCCATATCAAAAACATTTTAATCCGGGGACTTTGAATGTAGAGTATTCTTGTGGGTGACTTGTTATGGAGTCTGATTGAACGCTCTGGGGTCACGGGATGCACAGGACAGGGACATGTGCCTCACATCACATTTTCATTTGCGTCAACCGACTTTGGTAGCAAAATTATACCCTTCGGTATGACATTCGCTTTGCTGGAGAGTTCTTCCGGAGGACACCGTCCACAGCGAATTCCCACACAACTTCCAATGTGCTTCTTTAGCTTCAAGAAGTCATACATACTGCGACTTATTTACGGGCGCATGTTGCACGTGTGGTGAATGGGGTTCTAAAGGCGGGCGGTTTCCCTTACCTCGAATCTGTTAATGGGACTATGCGGGCTGCGAAGCGCTATAGGCATGTTTTTTGAAGCGCGTTGATTGTTTGCCCGGCGTCATGAATGAACTGCGTGTGGCGCCAAGTTAGAATTTGCAGGAACATGGTGGCCATGCTATGGGTTATATGCAGAACACCTGGAGTTGTTTGACGAGTTTGGGCAATTCTCTGGAGATCAGTAGAGTTGAGTCACAGTATCAGCTTCTCTGGAAATTAGGTTGGGATTCTGCAATGGCGCCGAAGTCTGCTGTGTTTTTTTTATATGAACTACTTTCCTTTCATTTTTGTGTAACATACAGACAGACAGACAGATAGAGAGAGCTAGAAAGAGAGCGAGAGAGGGACAGATAGATAGATAGATAGATAGATAGATAGATAGATAGATAGATAGATAGATAGATAGATAGATAGATAGATAGATAGATAGAGAGTGAGAGTGAGAGAGAGAGAGTGAGAGAGAGTGAGAGAGAGAGAGAGTGAAAGAGAGAGAGAGAGAGAGAGAGAGAGAGAGAGAGAGAGAGAGAGAGAGAGAGAGAGAGAGAGAGAGAGAGAGAGAGAGAGAGAGAGAGAGAGAGAGAGAGAGAGAGAGAGAGGAGATGACCTTTACTGCGCAGGACTACGGGTGTGACTGCATCATGTACAACCGACAAGCCCAACAAAACAGTTCTTTTAAACATCGTGCCTGCCGTAGTTCACCATTTTCTCTATTTTCTTCCAGCTTAGCAACTACAACTGAGGGAAAACTGAGGGGAAACGGTGCCGGTTAACTGAGGGTAAACGATGTTGGAAAAGGTGGAGTACGTTGCGATGGCACACTCACCTGTCGGACAGCATGCCCAGGATGACGGTCCCGATGGCGCTTCCCACGCTGCTCAGCGTGAACACGAGGCTCGGCAGGTGAGCCCGGTCGCACACCAGGTTCCACTGGAGGACGAAAGTTGGGGCACGTATTCCTCCGCCGTGAATATACTTTCCTTCGGTTCGTGAACTACTCGCCATTCAAGGGCATTTTGTAGGAGTGGATTAAGAAGAAATTATATATGACTAGATGTGACACAGCCCTTTATACTGAGAACGATTAGTTGGAACATGGTGAACATGATGAACTGTTTCGTTGACACTAGGGGAGTAGAATTATGGCACCGTTCCATCTTACGTAGCGCACTCGCTCTACAGAGGGGTTGTAACGACCCTCGAACAGGCCCATGCTTCCGCTGTATAGATAAGTATGCCTATACATGAGGGGAGCAGCTGGGCGTCTTCACACGAGAACTTTTTCCAACGTCACTCACATTTTGTTACGGCCACATCGATGCAAGAAGGGCAACAAAATATCCACATGCCGGCCCGTCCTACCTGCGTGGATGCCGTGCTCTCGTAGTTGGTGGTGTCGTATGCGAACTCCGTGCACGGCACTTTCTCCAGGTCTTGTACACTGTAGCGGGTGGCGTTACTGTCCCCCGCGGCCCCGCCAGCAGTGCCTGCGCGACGGTGGCGTTGATAGCGTCCAGGGCGTACGTACTGCACTCGCCGTCGGTCACGAGCAGCGGACGCAGGGGAGTCGGGTCCTCACTCAGGTTGAAGGCGAGCGCCAAGTCCGGGACCACGCACGAATGCTTGGGCACGGAAAGCATGAAGATCTGGTTCATGATGTAGCCCGGCATGAGCAGCGACGCGGGCACCAGGTAGACCCACACGAGTAGCCGCTGGAAGCGACCGTAGCCGCCCACTTTCTCGAGCACGTCCTCGAACTCCATCGCTCGACTTCTCGGGCCGAATTTCCCCCGCGCTCGGGACGACAATTCTGCGTGTATCGGTATTGCGGCAAAGCAGGCTACAGTTAGAGTGGGGAGAGAGAAAAAGAGAGAGATAGGGAGAACAACATTTTATAGACTCGTTAGTAGGGGGATGTAATTAGGACATCAACCCCATGAAGGGCACTCTTAGTCCAAGATGTCTTAGTGCTGGCTGGCCGTCCGGGCCCGTTCCACCAGTCGGCCCTGGTCCGAGAGCTCGGAGCTGGTCAGCTGCACCGCCCACTGCTCATAGGTGGGGTTAGGACGCGGGGTTGGAGTAGGGGTCCGTTGGCACTCCCATACCACGCGTATAGGGTGTCAGCAGCAGGGCACAAGTTAATGTTGGTAGCTAGGGTATTGGGTGGGGTACATAGAGTTTGGTAGAGTGTTATGGGGATATGTATTGGTCTGTACGCGCCAGAAAGTGGTTCCTTCGTCGCATGATAATTGTGAATGGGGTGGTTGGAAGCGACGGTGGTCGTTTTTGTAATGGGCTAAGATGGTAATGCTCGCGAAATGCTGCCGGGCAACGATGGGTCGGCTTGTACGTTAGCGGAAAGTGCATGTGGCGTTCCTGGTGTTAAATGTACTTGTAATCGTTGGAAGGGGAAACGGTTCAGCGTGTGTAGGGTTCGGCCCTTCCGCTGCCATAAAGGAAAGAAACCCCAGCCGTTGACAAATGCTGTAGGCGGTTCATATGACACCTCAAAATATGGCGAAGACGAGAATTTAGAATTTCGCCTCAAAGAGGCTGGTTAGGCTACGAGCCTAAAACTACTACTGCACCTTAGCCTTCAGGTGGACTCGCGCCTTCAACCCCCCCCCCCCCCCCCCCCACACACACACACCTCCACACACACCCCTTCACCTGGTTTCCTCTTAATTTAATCTCGGTGCACCATTTTATTTTCCAAAGGCAGGAGGAAACTACGCGAATAGCGCTTGCTAGCGTTTATATAGCCGGACTTGAGGCATCGCTTCGCACTTTCAGGATGACGGTAAACGACAGGTGGAGGCGTTGCAGTAAGCAGATGCCAGAATCTAAAAATTCAAAATGGCGCAGGGGGGAGGGGAGTGGTGGAGTTGTCAGTGTTACCGAAAAGCAACATAAAGAGAGTAGATTACCCCTTACCTGCAAATAAAAGGGATGCTTTACAGTCCTTCATTACTTCCACGGGAAAGTAGCGTGATGCCTTTACCATCACACCCACAAGAAGAAAAAGAAACGTGAACTAATTTCCTGTTACCTACTCACTTTGTTTTGAGTACTAAATGTACTCGGACTGTAACAATTAATCTGTAAGCAGATTTCACAACTACGAGCAGCATTAAAAGCCTAATCGCTACATAAAAAAAGGGTTCTTTAATGAAACGCTTTCTGGTTTCTTGCGCACTTCGCCTAGAAAATTTTTGCTGTACTTGAGCGACCGGAAAGAAGTGATTGAACATATCGCGGTTGGCTCTGATGTTGTAACTCAGAAACAAGACATAGCAAATGGCTTCAATCACTTTTTCCATTCTGTATTTACAAAGATGGCATTCACTGATGAAGATAAGAAAATGGCCCATACTTGCACATGAGCCATGAATCCAGTTTCATTTGATCAAGCGGGCGTGTTTCTGCAGCTACTTAATTTGAACGAAAAGAAGGCTAATGGACCGGATGGAATACCAACTGTGTTTTTGAGGTGGTATGCGGAGTGGATGTCGTTTTATTTAGTCATTATCTTCAAAAAATCGCTCTTGACACATTCGCTTCCAAAAGACTGGCTGAGCGCCATTGTGAAACCGGTATTTAAAGGTGGCGATAGGATGCTTTTTACCAACTACAGGCCAGTGTCTCTGACGTGCGTTTGCTGTAAGGTTTTTGAACACGTCAGTGCCAAAAACGTGGCTATTTACTTGGAGACAAATGAGCTGATATGTACGCAACAGCACGGGTTCAGGCAAAGGCTTTACACGCTATCCGAACTGGTTGAAACTCTCCATGATTTTACCGCTGCTGTAGATAACAAGGAACAAGTCGACGTGACATGCATAGACTTTGCAAAAGCCTTCGATAAGGTCTCGCACCATAAATTGCTCTTAAAGCTCAAACAAACAGGCGTAAACGAAAATATCTTAAAGTGGATTGAGGCATACGGAACGAATCGCAAGCAGTTGGTGCGAATTGATGGGTTTGAGTCTGAATCTCGATGTTTATTCCGGTGTCCCACAAGGGTCCGTGTTGGCCCCATTAATGTTCTTTGTGTATATAAATGATGTTGTTGACGTTGTTAACCCTCCTGTAAAAATTAAATTGTTTGCCGATGATTGTTTAATCTATGCCCCACTGACGTGTGCGAATGGCCAAAATGTAATTAATGATTGCCTCGAGGATTTTCAAACATGGTGCGATAAATGGGAGCTGAAAATAAATTATTCTAAAACAACATATACGCACATAGCTAACAAGAAACACGTTCTACCATTTGCCTACAGCATTGGACCTAATTATTTACCGCAGGTGTGTGCATTTAAATATTTGGGAGTGCATATTACAAATGACTTGAAATGGCATCCACATGCTGAGATAGTATGCTGTGCCTCTTACAGAAAACTGCGTTTCTTGCGTGCTAAATTACCGAATGCTTCGAAAGACGTGAAGCTGGTTGCATATAAAACATTTGTGCGCCCTATTTTAGAATATGCTTGTGCTGCCTGGAGCCCCCACCAAAAGGATTTAATAGGTAAACTGGAACGAATTCAGAGACTTTCCGCACGATTTATATGTTCGAAGTATAATAGAATGGATTCGGTTACCGAGATGTTAAAACTAATCGGGTTGGAATCTCTAGAAACTAGACGACAAAAGCAGCGTTTAAAGGATTCTTTTAGATATTGCAATGTCAAAGCAAAATAGATAGAAGAATTTTCGTACCCCCCCCCCTCCGAATAAGCTCAGCAGTCGAATAAACCAAGACGCGGCAGTTCGCCCCTTCGGTGCTCGCACGGACGTCTTTCGTAATTCTTTTTTTCGTTATGTCATAGAAGCATGGAACAAATTGCCGCGACATATTGTTGAAGGTTCTGACGTTAAGAAATTTGAATGTGCTCTTGATGTTTACTTCGTCGAGCAATGAATATGCGATTGTGTTATTGTTCCAAGTTGCTGAAAGTATCAATGTCTGTATTTGCTTTCCGTATCGTATGCTTCTCTCTCTGTAATGACCCTGAAGTGAGGGTTGGCAGTATAAATAAATAAATAAATAAATAAATAAATAAATAAATAAATAAATAAATAAATAAATAAATAAATAAATAAATAAATAAATAAATAAATAAATAAATGAATAAATGAATAAATGAATAAATGAATAAATGAATAAATAAATAAATAAATAAATAAATAAATAAATAAATAAATAAATAAATAAATCAAAAATTACGACGTTCAACTCTATAACGACATTACAAGGACAGTATAACTGGAAGGTGCTTCGCAACTGCTTCGCTTGCTCATTACGAAAGCAAAAGGAAGGCAATACAAGAGAAGGAGCATGCTGCCTCTGTATACACGTGTTCTTGTTGCGGGAGATTCAAATCGAACATGACTGAACAATAATCGGAAATGGCGCCAAAAACACAGGAATTATATAATGTATGCGGAAAATTCAAACTGATCACAATTAGGAGGTTAAATTTTCTACGCGTCTCTTTAAATGCGTCAGCGTATTTTATAAGCATGCGCGAGAAATCCACAGTGCTCACATTATGGTACAAGCATGTTAATTTTGGTCTTCACCGTTGGTCGAAGTAACGAAATTGCTGTGATTGAAATCTCGAGGAGGTGCAAAGGATAAGCTCAGAAATTAGCGGCGCTAAAGGGCAAGTTTTCCGACGAAATTATGGTCGGAAAGGACGGCGCGAAATACAAAATCGAAAGCTTAATTACGGCGCAAGAATGCAGATTTTGATTTTCATTTGTATCATGCGTTTGGAACGGAAACTTCAATTTCTAACGTTAAAGAATTGGACAGAGGCAGCAAATTTATACCAAACAATTTATTTACAGAACAGCGGTTGAAAGGGCGAGAAAGCGGAAATCGTCAAAAGAATTGCAAGACGGCTCAATTTTAAAAGCGCAATAATGTCAAAACCGTTCTTTTGTTTGATAAAACAAACAATATTCGTTCTATTAATCGAAAGGCCGGAATAATGAATAAATAACTCGGAAATAAAGATTCTTTGGTTGGCCAATGCCGCACTGCAAGTATGCGCTACTCTGGAGGTACGCACTAATCTTCTAGAATACCCACAGCAACACTTCGGTGATCACTCCGTAGGCCTGGGTTGGGGGGTGTACGGTGCGAATCGGTACCTGCTGGTTGGCGTCCAGTGAGCAATTTGTTGAGTACGTGCCGGTTTGACGTGTCAAACCCCAAAATGTGACGTGGGGCCGAGCGTCCTAATCCTCAAGATGGGAAGTTAGGCCTAGCGTCATGTGGCTAACAGCCTTACTGCGTGCAGAGCAACGTCATTGTTCTCGTGACGAATTCTTTGGTAGTCGTCTGAGTTTTCCAAAAACGCTTAGACCAACTATTATAAACGTTGGCTTCGACCATGTCGAAATAGAGTGGTCGGACAGAAGCCGGTTCGCGTGTTTCCAAACGCTTCGCTGCACAGAGCACGCACGTGACATGTGTGATGTCACTGCGCGCGCTATTCTTTTAGGCTCCTGCTAAAACAAACCCACCGTTCTGGCTCTGTAGCCTTGACGTAGAGCACTGAGTGCTGGCGCTGACGGCTTGGGTTCGAGCCCCAGCAGGTCTATCTCGTGGGTTATTTTTTTTAATTGCGTATATATTTTCCTAAATATGATGTTTTTTTAATCTCAAATCTACGCTTTGTTTTTGTTAATAATGGTGATTTGGTATGTTTTAGGTCGCTTTAGGCTTGGCCGCAGCCAATGACCACGTTGAATTACCGTTTTCCATCGCGAGAACAGACATGTCACGTGGGTGCTCTGTGCAGCGAAGCGTTTGGAAATACGCAGCCGGTTCATAGCACGACGGGCCAAGGTTCGATTCCGGCCACGGGAAGCATTTTGTAACAGCGATCGAGGTGTTTAGCAAATCGCAATTTTTCCTCTCCGCAGTTAAAAATATCAGGAAAAGGCCGAGTGCTGGTGTGTGCGTGCCTCGCGGCGACCACCCAGCTTCACCTGCGCATGTTTGTAAAGTCAAGCATACCCACTTATGGAGGTTGGCCAAAATTGGCAAAAAAAAACCCCTCCAGCGTTCACCGTAATCGTGGCAACACTCACTCGGAACGAGAAGACACGTCATAGCGTACGCCCCTCCAAAGTTATGTCCAATGATTATCACTTCCAAGAAAAAAAAATGGTGGAAGCTCACAGTTATAGCAACAATTATGGAGTAGAGGTCGCGCGTCAACGAAGAAGAAACAAATCGGCTGCAATCGTGGGCTGAAACCGTCGTGATGGCCATGAAGTTTGCGTGAAGTTTGGTTACGTTCAAATCTTACGCGTTAGTGTGAGCTTCCTGCATTTTTAGGTGCGGAGTACCTTAGAATCACACAATGTCCGTCCGCGTTCGTGCGCATAGAATATCGCACAAAATCACACAGGCACCAGCAGGAGTCGAGCCTGCGTCTGGTAGACCAGACAGAGTTAGTGTCAGTCGTCTTATCCATTGGGGTACGCCCGAGAGTCGAACGGCTTACTCCCTCGCCTGTAAAGGTGCGGGGTACCTTAGGACCTCCCAATGTCTGTCCGCGTCCATCTGTGCGCACACCACAATCAAGCGAAAATCAAGCGAAATTCGATTTGAGGCGTGAGTTGCAGTTTCATTTAGGGAATAATCAAGGTGCACCTTACGGCTCGAATCGAATGACGGTCGGGGCGCAAATCGGATGTCACTCGGGGCGCGACTTGAATGTCATTTCGAGTCCCCATACTCCGCACCCTCTCCATAATCTACAGAGTGAAGATGCTGCCATTTGTTTTCTTGTTCTAAGGGGAGCGGGGGAGCAGGTTTGTAGAATCGAGTTTAACGAGTAACGGGACCCCACGCGTCAAGTTTTAAGGTCAGTGGGACACCAACGACGTTGCTTTGCGGGGTGTGAAAGCTCGTTTAGGCTTCCTAAAGTCCTCGGGGCTTAAGGCCAGCTAGTGTCTTTCTCTGTTGTGTTTGTTTGTTTGTGTGTGTGTGTGTGTGTGTGTGTGTGTGTGTGTTTGTGCGTTACTTCTGATATGCACTTTTTTCATTTAATGCTCACTTTATCTTTCCCAACCACAACCACCTGCGGGCGGGGTTCTGAATTCAACTATTTGAAGTACCGATCCCAGCCTTGTTTAGGGCTGACTTCTACTGTATTAATCTCCTTCTCCTCACTCTTTCGCCACTGAGGAACGCTATCCATTTTATTTGCTGGTTCATTATTTTTCAAGGTGAGAGCCGCAATGTTTGAAGACATTTTGAACCATCTGAGATGGTAGTAGAAGAGCCCTATATACCGAAACAGTCGGGCGGGTCGTTCACCGCGTGCCATTGGCGAGACCACTTCCAGGTACGGCGACGTAGTTTTGTCGCATGATGACGAGAAACAGCGTGTAGACGAGGATGAGGAGAGGAAGTCAGAAACGTGAGCGCTTTCCGAGCGAATTCCTCTCCTCGTACTTGTCTACGCGCTGCTTCTCGCCATAATGAAACAGAACCAACTAGTCCAAGTTCAAACCTTTATAGTTTGTAGTTGTGCACAGATTCGAGAAGGAGGGGCGATTGGCGTGCTTTGGAGGATGCAACCTTACCCTCGCCCTCAGGATCCGTGCTCCCCTAACCACATCCATCGAGCAGAAACATGCTCATGCCCAGGGACATGTTTCTGTGGTTGAGCGAATGGGATACGGAAAGATGAACCACTCAGTGCGTCGAGAATTCGCTCTGAGGTGCGTTGCTGCGTGATGAAATGAAGTGGATGCGTTTTGGTAAAACCGAGCAAGCGGGCGGGCGGGCAAACAATTTTTGCTCTGCGCTCGCGATTGCTCACAGAGGGATCTATCGGGCTGCGAAGCTTGGCTGGATTTGCAAGAAGAACACCACAAAACATGTCAGTATCGTTCGGCGGCTAAAATATATATTGATTGATTGAATTGTTTAACGCGCCGACGCTAAACAGGCGATGAGGCACGCCGTAGTGGAGGGTTCCGGAGTAATTTTGACCACCTTGGGATCTTTAACGTGCATCGAAATCTCGAACACACGAGAATTCTTGCTTTTCGCCGCCACCAAAAATGCGGCCACCACGGCCGGGAATCGAACCCGCGTCCTTGTGCCCAGCAGCACAGCCCCATAACCACTGAGCCTCCGAGGCGGGGGCTAAAACAGATACGGTACACAGGGGAAGTTGTTTCTACAAAGGCAACCGTGCGGTGACGGGGACGCACGTATACCTTGGAATGCTGAAGTGTAACGGTATAACTAGAGGTCCGTTGCTGCTCCGTAAATTATAAACGCAACCTGGGCACACCGAATCCAGGTGGTGTTCCGCTCAGAGCTGGAGCGCTGATGATACGATACGACGGTCATTCATGACTACACGCAAAACGATTGGAGCGCACAAAAATCAGTAAGCACAGCGAGAGGGGCGGGGAACCCGGCTCAGTCACCCCCCACCGGCTTAGGTTAACTCCGGACACGAGAAAAAGGCTGCCGCGATACCGCCGCTACGCGCATCGTCTTGGGTCGGAGGACTTCTCGCCTATCACTTACTTATTGACGAGCAGGTCTCGGTCGCTCTTATCCGAAAGATTCAGCCAGGCTGAGCAGCAGCGCAAGAGAGACACTCGAGCAGTATGGTTTTGGTCCTTTCTTGGAGGACCCAATGGGGATCCCTTGAGGCACGCCGGCACAGTGAAATCGCCACATCGATGATAAACAGACTGCCTCGGAGTTCCGATGAAACGAGATAGGGCAGCTTGCGTTTCTAAACACAGCCTCTCAATGACTCGGTGCCCGTGAGCACACATACGCTTGCTTCTTACCCGATAGGAGTATTGAGTGCAGGCGAATGGACCTTCTTCGATAAATTCATCGGTTCGTCTACCTCAAATGTCAAACATCAGCTTTGAGGAAAATATTGTTTCTTCAAGCTTAAAGTCTTCTACGTGGACCTTAAAGTACTCTTCCTGTTCACACCAGCACAAGGATTAGAAGTACGTAGACTTCAGTAGACAAACTGGACACATGAAACGCATATTGACTTTGCACACATGAAACGCATATTGAATTTATTGTAGCACCCTTCTCCACGTACCGTCTATCGATAGCCTAGGGTACCTACTTTAGCCGCTCTAGCTGGTCCACCTGTTTTCAGTTTCTCGCATTAAGTGCCCAGCGCAAGTCCGTTCCTTTTTATATATTTGTTTGTGTTATGATGTCATCCGCCTGAGTTTATTCTCTGAACCAAGACACTCGCTTAACATATATATATATATATATATATATATATATATATATATATATATATATAGAGAGAGAGAGAGAGAGAGAGAGAGAAAATAATGGTTGGCAGTCAAGAAAACCTCGGAAAGCAAAGTGGAGGTTGTGGTGGGTCATAGAAACAGATGAATTTTTTTTTTAGTTGAGTTCAAGGCGGTTACTTTCCTGGCTACGTTTGGCAATTTTCCAGCGACTTTCTGTTCTGATGACCTGGCAACCCTGCTCTCAACGTTATTCTGATTCTCCTTTTTTGCATGGCTAGTTGCTGACCGTAGTTTTGTTTCAACGTAAATAGTACTAGCCGCTCGACTTGCTACACCATATGGTGATTTGAAAACTTTGAGTAGAACTTATCAGGTTGTAAGTATTTTTTGCAGTGGCTCGTCTGTGCCCATACACCTCTAAACTTCTGTTTGCTTCGGAGGGCCTATAGTTTTTTATTACAGGGAAATTTTACTAGATGACCCATGTGGCCAATGTGTGATTATCTAGTGCGTTGTTTCAGTCCGAGCGAAGCAGACACCGAGATAGTATGGCTCTCAGCATTGCACGCAAGCCTCCCATTCCCCAAAGCAACGCAGAAGTGCTTTGGAAATAACGCAAAGGCTGTTCGCCTCATGATAGTTTGCCTCGTTTAGTCTGCATTAGGAGCAATCTAAAGTTTTCCTGGCGCGAGACAGCAAGATCTTTCATTATTCAGGATAGCTTGTACGTTTAGGAGGTTGAACAATTGTTGAGAAAAACTGATTGCGTACCAACTCCAATCATCGAACGCTGAATCTTGTCTTTGCAAGTTTCCCAGAGATTTGAAAACAAAATTTGTATGCGTTGAGTCTGTATTTTAAAAGCTTACTTCTTGAATTTATGCCGCTAAAAAAAACCTTGTTTATTTCGTGCAACCACTCCGAGAGGCATTTTACTAACGACCCCTCTGGGACCTCGCGTAGCGTCTGCGGCAGGCTTTGGTTCTCTCGGGACGTCGACCCGATCCATGATTTATAGCGGCATTCTTGTACTAAGCTATGAACGGTTCACATTACGTTGCACCTAACTGGGATTGTGGCTTCCTTAATTCGTTTTGTTTTTGGGCGCTTCGTTTGGATGAATGGGCGAGAAATATAAAGAACCGTAACAGTGGAACATCGTAAACAAACACGCCTAAGCGGAATTGCCATTTAAACAAAAACAGCAACAAGTGTGCACGCTGATCTCTGAAAAAGAGCCCTTTCAGCTAAGTGCGTTCTTGTTGTTCAACAAAACTCTTGTTAAAAGCTGGGAGATTTTGGTGGTTATTTTAGGTTCAGTTTAACGAGAGTATACTGCACTTGTAGCGCTAGAAGAGAGGTTGGCAGCAAATTTAGCAATAATGCTCGGAATGACCAAAACACCAAAAACAAACTCCAGAACAGGATAGGGCCGTTGACTTACACTGGAGGTCACCAAGAAGCAGCTCCGCGAGGGCCAGACGAGAACAGTCGAAGATTCATCCTGTGCTTCTAAGCTTAGCGTGCGACGATTGCATAACGCGCCACATTTCGGCGAAGACGTAGCGGAGACGGTGTAACAACCGCAATGCAGTCTCGAGACGCTCCGTCGTACGAGTCCTCGTAGATTGCCTGCACCATCCTTGGGGCGGTCAAATAAGGAAATTGCGGGTTCGGGATGTTCCGTCGTTGTCGTTGAAGCATGTCCGAGGGCGCCGCCTACCAAGCGCGTCTGCTGCGCCCCGCCGGATGGTCATTGAGTGCTCTCTAGTGACGTTGTGCAGACAGCGACAAGGTTGCCGCTGGCACTGACACGACGTCATCCGAACCTATAAAGACGGAGGCTTACGACTACGGGCTGGATTGCGCACAGCCAAAGCGACGAGGACAAAAGCGAAGGCCGTGTGGGAACATAAAGAAAAAAGGCGGACCTCACGCCTAGGTGTCAATCGACGTAAAGCGAAGCGTTACACTACTGACATTATCACTTATGTTTTTACGGTTTCTGCGTATTTCCTTGTTGTCGGAAACGTCACGCGGAAGAGTAGTATTTTATGTGTCCCAAGCCGACCGCCACGTTAATGATTTGCACGGAGAGACCAAACTGACCTCCGTGCATGAGGCGCTTGATCTTCATGAGTTGTTCCGATTGCCGCTTCATGGGCGTAACGTTGACGACGCTGATCGTCTTTCATGGCCGTCACGCGTCGTTTCCTTACCTCATGGGTTCGAGCCAGCATGCATTCGCTGTTTTGACAGTGAAGATGCTCCCGCTGGCCAGCACGCCGTTTAGGCGCCACCAGTTACAAGCACAGAGAACGTGACACATGGCTTTCCCGCCTCCATACGCTTCCTCAACCCCCCGGGCGTCATTAACGGAGACCAGCGTCATATGGCCTAACATTTCTCGGCGTCCTGCCACCAGTCGCTTCCCCATCGCTGCGGGAACGGCACGAGGAGGCCAGCGTTTTTCAGGGGGGGGGGGCACAGAAGCAGCAGCACCAGCTCTCAGAAATCCGGGAGGAGAGGCAGAGAAATAGTCGCTTTAAAAGCCTTTCAAGCACTCTGGTTACAATGAGGCTGCTAACATGCGCCGTCCAGTGGCTGTTTAGATGCAGTTGGACAGATTGGCCGAAAATGGCCGTAGTCTTGATGAGACGAGTACTGGTCCATTCGTGTTCTGCACGGACGGTTCAAGACAGTACCCTCAGGTGGTGACCAAATAAACCCGGCGGGACATCAAGGCAATGACTTCATGACGTGAACCCACTTCCGGCGCCCCCGCGTGTCTCTTATCACACCGCGTAACATTTGTTTTGGCTGGAGTTTCATCTCTACCATCAAAAAGATGGAATCACGTTGTTATAAGAGTTACACTTCATTCCTTCGTTCCTTCGTAAAACGTTTATTTATTAAAAAAAAGAGGTTAAGGGGAAGGGAAAGAAAGAAAAAGAACGGGTGGGAGGTCCTCCGGTTCCGGCCGACCAAGGGATGCTGCCGCGGCCTTTGCTCGGTTGAGCTGAGGGACTTCGTCAAGCGGGTAGCTGCAGATCAAGCACTCCCATCTCCGTAGAGCACGGTGAATGTGAATGTTGGATTAGGTATTTGGGACATAGCCATAAGATGGGGGTGGGGGGTTGAGTGGAGGTTTTAACACGCCGACGCAGCGCAAGCGATGAGGCGCGCCGTAGTGGAGGGCTCCGGATTAATTGTGACCACCTGGGGATCTTTAACGTGCGCCGAAATCTCGCACACACGGGCGTTTTTGCTTGTCGCCTCCATCAGAAACGCGGCCGCCGCGACCGGGAATCGAAACCGCGACCTCGTGAAGGGGGGGGGGGGGGGGAGGTTCGGGTATGTATTGGCAGGGGGGCTGAAGGTATGGACATGTTGTTAAGGTAGGCCCCATTGAAAAAAGGTGTGTGTTTGGAGTCTTCACTATATGTGGGATTCTGAGGCCCCGTAAATTTGCGGAAACATTTACCACTCCTTTCTAAAGAATGTTGAGTTAAGCGCGAAAGCTTTTTGACTTCAAAAGTGCGTCAGTAGTGCGTCAAAATCTTCGCTCAAAGTGCGTCCAACCTTCACTGAAAGTGCGTCCAATTGATCGTCAAGACATCAACGATCGAAATTGCACACGAAGAATGAACCCATATGAGACGACTTTTCGCGCACTAAGTAAACGCCTCTATAATGATATAAATGTATGCCGATACGTGGTTTATGAGATAAAGGTATGGTGTTGTACTCCTGCTTCATGAACGATGCGTGTATGTCTCATCTAGCACCGTTCCTTTTTAGAGATTTTAAAATAACCGTTTTGACACCATGGAAGCCGGTTGTCGTGATGCGGGTTGTGTTGTAGATGAGGAGGTTAAGTTTAACTGACGGAGAAGAAGTGAGGCACGTGACGTCGGACAAGGACAGACCCTATTCACAGGACAAAATTAGGAAGATACACAAATTAACTATAAACTAATCTAATCAAACGACTAGATGTCCGACAAAACGAAGTTCTTAACTCAAAAGAGTTCCCGCTCACGTCTGGCAGTACTCGGCGTCAGTGAGCTGCGGCGGTACACTTGCTCTGTGTGATGGCTGCAGACTCTGTGTCTCCTTGACGTTGACGCTGGCCGCCGCAAAGTCGGATCGCTCTTTCCCGTGCGCTATAGGCTCGGGGCGCTGCCGCGGTGCAGTTGTCGATGCCGGTGCTCCGGCCGATGGGTGCTCCGTGGACAGTCTCGGCTGAGCTGCCTCGATGTCAACGCGGAAGATGCGGCTCCTGACGGACGTTCCCCGAACGTTCTTGTCCAGCAGGTCGCTCCCCGAACCTCGTTGGTAGTGGTGGTGGCCCGAAAAATGGCGCATACCCACTTAGGGGAATTGGCCTCGTTCCTCCAGCTCTTGTGCCACGACCGTCTGGCTTCCTCGTCCTCCTCGCTTTCTTCCCCAACGCGATCTTTTTTCCTCACCGCAAGCCCACCTCTTCCCCGTCATTTCTATCTGCCGACCCCTGTCCGGTGAGCAGCGCCTCCTCACACCGGGTCTCATGCACGCGCCATGTGTCCATAGATATTATCGGAACTTTTCAGACTACCAACCTGTCTATGGGGAAATGCATTAGTTTTCTGACAGGACGCCATCGGTCCCACTATGAAAGCTGTCGCTTTAAATCGCATCTCTTGCGTGTCCGCACCTGTTGTGCGCATCCAAGAGCCCGCATCCACCATATTTTCCTGTCGGCTGATCTTTTATGCGTTAAATAGGCTGTGCCATAAGCCATGGAACGGGTTTTCATCATGGGTTCATTTAAAGTGACGAGCGTTGGCGTCCTGTACTGGCCAAGGTTCTTTCGGGTGATTGTCTTTTCTTTCCACCTGGAGGCAGGAGCTTTCGATATCTCGCTTGAAGACGTTTTCCTGCTGCAAGCATTTCTGTTTTCAGAAATTTTAAAGACCATAGTGTTTCTTGGGCTACTTAAACGCATAAAAAGTTTGGTCTGTCTGTGTGTGTCTGTCCGTCGAAAAGAATTTATTAAAACTACTTACAGCTGAGACCCGCTGTAGTTACCTACTACACGGGTCGACAGGGCACAAGATGTACACAATGTGCTGCAGAGGAAACGAAGTAAAGATCCCACAAGTTCATACACACACACAAAAAAAAAAAAAACAAGGTCCACCGCACCGAAGGCTCTTTGCAATAATGTCCAAGGCGCAAGGTCAGACTCGATTCAACCATCCGGCTAAAGTTAAACAGAAACTGCGCAATAGTTTTATATACCCACATCGAAATCTAAACGTCTAAGTCCGGTGTTAATGTTCATACCTGTCAACATTGTTAAACAAGAACAAGACATTACGCAAATATAAGGCAGAAAATAAAAAAAAAATGAGTGGTATTCGCACTGTTTCTTTATTTAAAAAATCACAGAAGCTTGGTTTTTGCGATAGCAAATAAAATACTACATCAACAGCAGAAAATTGTCACCTGCTGTGGCCCGCGCTACCTGGCGGCATTTAAAAAAATCAAACGGTAACAGCAACGAAAGGCTTCACTGTATAGGTTCCAAGTTCCACTTGAACGCTTGTGGAGTAGGGCAACATGGTTCTATAAACATTGTAGTACGGTCCCTCAATTCACGCGCTTCTCCGCCGTGCGGCCGCGCTGGCATCGAGACACCAGACTTGGAGCAGTGGAACGTGGTATATTTTAATCGACTTGAGCAAACCTCTAGCGCGTTACCTTGGGAGTAACGAGACGGGCGAGGAATAACATGAGAAGTGAGCGGAAAAGAGGAGGGAGACATTTACTTACCAGGGGGCACCAGTCGACTATCGTCTTTCATCGATATTTGCAACGAAAGGAGCAGATACGCGGCCAATTTTTTTATCCTTATACATATCCCTGGCGTTTCTTTATTGTACGAAAAAGGACATGCAGAGTGTAACGATAAGTTAGTTGTGGCATTAGAACATAAGTTAAATGGCGCGGGAACAATTAAATTGTAAAATGTTCAGAGAATGGTTCTGTGGCAGGATCTGACATCTGTAAACGTTAGTGCGATGTATTTGCGTTACACCCAACAATATCAAGTTTTCCATGCCGTGCCCGAAGCATAAACTGCAGAGAGAAGGAAGCTCGAAATTTCTTGTCTTGTTGAAAGCACCTGGTAAGCAGCTCTTGATTCCGGGAAGCAGGCCTCCGCAATGGTTACGCTTAGCTCCGTCCTTCCAAGACTACGAGAATCTTAGATATCGAGTTAAGTTTGTCACAACTACCGCAGAGCTGCTTTTGTGGGTGATTCCATCACGGTAAAGCACCGAGGCCTAATGTGTGGGTGCTTTGTTGAACGTATTCATGCACGAAACACGAAGAGGCAAATGTTGGTAACAAATTCCATATAACGGACGCAACTTGGCACTGGTTGTCGTTGATTATGTACGGCCACTTAAAACGGGTCTTGAGTATAAGATTATCGAAGACGATGCTTTTTTTTTTTCAGATTGCTTTTGAGTGAAGTGTTGTAGAAACATAAACTTCATGCGAGCCGCCATATTTTTTCCTACAAACTGCAAGTGCTATCAAAGATACTTCACGTCTCATAACTGGTTGGTCTTACCGTGGCCTCCGCGATTTGCTGCCGGCGGCGGCGACGGCGCGCCGCCGGTAGCCGATCGCGGAGGCCACGGTCTTACCGACAGCTCCGATAGCGGGGTCGTCAATTACGGCAACCTTTAGGTCAACATGAGGCTTCGTACACATAGATAAACCTCGCTGGTTTATCAATCGTGTCGCTAAGGTGGTCGCCATGAGAGCAAACATCCTCCCAATGATAGATGCCACGCACCTTAAAGAACCCCTGCAACGCCTTTTACAGGTAATTTTCTGGCCCTACATCGGTTCATGGTGTCGCTAAAATACAGACGCCAAAATAGTTATCGCGATCGGTGCGGAAATAAGCAAGTTATTCAATATTGACATTCACAAATACAAGCAAATGGGGCACTGCCTACGTCACACCCGAGGCCTCCGGATATGACGACGAATCGCGGAGACCCAACATTTTGTATATGCCATTGTATGGATCAAACGAGCCTACATAACGCTTTAGGTCATATTTTTTCCTTAAAGGAAGCATAAAACTTAACCGCGGATAGTAACAAGGGCAGACACTACTGCCCCCTTCGAACGCTTGTCTGCCCTTTCAAGCAGTGTTAGGATGGGTCGCTTTCTATGCTCTCAGCATCACCCAACGTCCGGCGTCTGCGCGCTTCTCTAAAAAGCATGTAAAATCGTCCGTCTACGTTCCATATGACGATGTATATGCTCGGCGGATATCAGCGTCGACGGCAGAAGTGGCGCAATCAGCGAGCATCGCAAAGTGGACGGAAGATTCATCGTTTTCAGTCCGGCTCAAGCGTCTCGACGTTTTGGGCGGGGGTTTCGCACTGGGAAGCTCCGTTCCGTTCACCGAAAAACAATCACATCGTTTTTTTTTTTTTTTCTAGCAGAAATCGGCTGCCATTAGAGAAATTCAACCAGGCTATTTTCGTTGGAAGGCTGTAACAACGGCAGCCGCATTCCTTGGCCTGAGTAGGGGATATTGCGACTGGGCGATAGCTTTGTATGAGTTAAACGAGGGAGCTCAGGCTTAATGTCTTGTGGTGTTAGGATGACGGGGTTTATTTGCACATCGGTTCGGGATAAACAAACGCTATCACTGCCGAATTTCTAAAAAAAAAAAAAAAATTCCCCCGCACCTCCCCGAGGGGGATTGTGAGGATGCAGAAATGCGAACGTCGAACGCAACGTCCTCGGGTACCATGCGGGGAAGGCACCGCACAACCTTCGATACGTCGATGGGCACGTTCACCGCCTGTCCCTTGATTCCAAACAGCCCGTTGCCTCGAGTCAGCCGCCTGATGCTCATGAAGGGGAGTCGAGGCGCGATGAGCCGCTCTTCGACCGGGTTCAGATCGGGAAGATGCGCCGGCCGAGGAGGATAACGGTAGCCAAAACTCACGCAGCCCTCCTCTTCGCAGCTTTGTCTTCTTCTCCTTCTTCTTCTTCAGCGGTTCCCCTACGGGAAGATGGCGATGGTGGTTGAACGCGAAGCTATCTCGTGATGGATTGTTTGGTTGGCCAATCCCTAGG
This sequence comes from Haemaphysalis longicornis, assembly GCF_048455015.1. Taxonomy (NCBI): domain Eukaryota; kingdom Metazoa; phylum Arthropoda; class Arachnida; order Ixodida; family Ixodidae; genus Haemaphysalis; species Haemaphysalis longicornis. The sequence goes on along the minus strand of NW_027526460.1, from coordinate 23,139,482 downwards.
GGCATCATGCCACAATCATCATCAGACGCGCTGCGGACGCCGGCCAAGGGACGCACGACAACCCCCGACTATAATGCATTTCTGCATAAAACAGCAACATACCACACACACACAAAGATGCTCGTGTACACCGAGGTATTGTATGCCAAGCTCTTGCACCTCGCCCCGTTGCTGTAATGGCCGAGTGGTCAACGCATCAGACTGCTTTTGGAGGTTGGTAGTTCGACACGACGGAGACCTCGTTTATTTATTTGGTGAGCATCTTAAGAACATTAAAAAAAAATTCAGTATATGCGACTGTTTCTCGCCCGTCTGTGAATCCACAAGTGGAGTTCACGTCAAGCCTCACGAGCAAGGCCGCGCACACGCTTCACACTTCGAATCACGCGGGGTGAGTCTTCAAGGTGAGTCTTGTTATGAACAGCCTCCGTGCTAAGCGAAGATAGCTCGAAAAGTATGACAGAGTTCAGAAACGTGAGCCTAGAAACACACATCAGCGCAGCGACGGGCAGGTGACTTCGACGGTCTGCGCTTTCCACTCGTCGGCGCGTTGTTGCGATGCCGCCGAACGACGCCGTCAAGAAGCGCGCAAGGCTTTCCAGGGGCGGTATTCTCGAGTTTTGTCCCTTTTGCGTCCCTTTCAAAAGTGTCCCTTTTGGCGAGCCCTGATTGGCTAAAAGCAAACAACCGGAAGTGACGTAACGCAAGCGCAACAAACCTACTGCCAACGCCCATTGCTTAACCGGAAGTACGTTACGATGAAAGGGACTCAAAAGGGACGTTTTCAAAAGGGACAGTTATGAGAATACGGCCCCAGGACAGATAACCGTGGCCGTCAACCTTCCGGAAAGCGGCGTTTTTCGCTGCCTTCAATGCGTCGTCATCGCGGTAAGTGGGAAGCGAGCAGCAGTCGCCCGGTTTTCGAGATAGAGAGAGCAATCTTCTATGTGCTTGTATTTTTAAATTTAAAAACGGAATGAACCTTTCATTTCTGCACGGATCTTGATAATTATTTTTGTGTCTATCTCTGCATGACACGAAGAACAGTCGTAGAACCTGAAAAGTGCCCCAAGGAAAAGCGTTGCAGGGGTCCTGTAAGGGTTCAAGTCGGGGTTTCGCGTTCTGACAGAAAAGTACTCTCTTCCAACTACGGCTTCGGTTGTGGTGTCTTTTTTTTTTTGCGGTGGTCGCGGTGGTGGTGTAATTTGTCGTAATGTTTCGACACGGGCGCCGGTGGAGCAAGGGTTGGCGGGTAAACGCTCACTTGCATGCTCCTCCGCACATCCGCCTGCGATACCAAGGCATTGGACTGGACTAGTTGGTATATGTTAGAAGGGATGAAAAACCAGCGGTGAACACAGGATACACTCAGAAAAAACCGACGGGACAAGCTGGCAAACGGACAAACGGGACAAGCCAGCTTGTCCCGTCGTTTTCTGGTGTGTCCTGTGTTCGGCGCTGCGTTTTCATCCATTCAAACATCCACCTGCGCACATGCCCACCACACTCACGCGTGCACACGCGTCACTAATCCCCCGCCCTGTCCCCTCCCCATAGACATTTCAAACGCCAATAGTTAGAAATGCCACTCTAGTATGGCAGTCATGTTTTGAAGATTCTATTATCTGAGAACTGTCGCCACTGTCGTTGCCAGCGCCGTCGACCTTAGACGCATTACCGCAAAAAATAGGAGAAATACGGAACACATTAGTGCAATTGTGTTCTTCCGTATTCTTTGTTTGGGTCAGCAAATATGCGTGGAAATCAAAAATGCAGAGCATCAGCAGAATTTACAAAACATTGAGCAGCGAAACATGGCTGTTTGGTCCCTCCCATAAGCGACAAGTGCTGCCGATGCGTTTTTCAGCACTAACATCATTTCGCATTCAGTAAAAATGACTCCAGGTACGTTAGATTGATCACACCCTTAGGTAAGCTTCCAGAGGAAAAACGAACAGTCTTATGGCTCTCCAAATTTATTGCAATACCATATCCCTCTTTTTTCTTTAAGGTACGCTGGGCAATTGTTCTTCGTTTGCTCTATGTTATTTTTTTATTTATGTCACAGCTGCCCCGTTTTTTTTTTTTTTTTGTGGGAGAAGGACTGAATTTTATTTTATGCCTAAAACATATTGCACGCTTCCAGTTTCTCGGTGAAAATCAGTCAGCCTCCAAAACAAAGTGAAAGTTACCTCTCTTGTTTGTAACTATTTGTACCACTCGGTCGATAAAAATGCCTGCAGCTGGTTTTGTCCTCTGTGAAAGATCAATCCCGTTACTGGCAATTTGAACTCTACTTTGCAATATCAGTTTCTACGGGACAAGCGAGTCAACACACACAAGGCGCTTTGTGTGTGTTGACTCGCTTGCCCCGTTGTCCCAGCGCTTCAATTCTTTTTCTTCATGTTCTGCCAACAGGCCCAGACCAGCACCCCCGTGTTCTACAGTGAATTATAAGAATCGGCCCGATTACGCAACTTTGTTCGGCGTCTTAAGTGAAAAGATAAGGGCTGCAGAGAGGCACAAAATAAAGCTCAATGAATACACCATGAGGGTTTTTAATTAACGGGACAGATGGCCGTGGAGCAGTTCTGCCAAAGGGGAAACAGCCAACTTGCTAAAGAGCAGAAACTGTGTGCCGGCTTAAGGGGGAGCAGGGGGCAGGGGCAGAAACGCCGCAATTACCTGGTGCTCATGCGGCGTGTTTGAGCTCCTTTGAGGTAATATTTATTTCCTAAGTATAAAACGCACAGTTTCTTGTCCGCTTTCGAGTGGGGCAAACTAGGGTTGAGGAGCGTTGCCCCTATGAGGAACCGCAATGTCAGCAGTCAAGAACAGCAAATGGAATGTGTACGCAGTGCCAATGTGTATGATTCTACAAGTGCTTCCCTCTGAATCAAAGAGGCTAGGTGAGGGGACCCTTTTTAATCACAACTCGAGAGTAAACGCACACCCAACTCCGAGGGCACGCTCACAAGTACACCAGAAGCACTTGTTTCTATTACAATTGAGCCCCCAAAATTGAAACAGAACCTAAGAAGAACAGGCAGGCTAGCCTTACCATGTTTGGCGTTCATATTTCGGGGTCAGTTCAAATAGTAACATTAGCAATCTCGGCCATGAGCCAGTATTAGAAATACTTGTAATATAACGGTTTCCGGTCGACAACGACCTAGTCAACAGAATCCTTATATTAAATTCGCATAGGTGTCTAAAACAGAGGCTCAGAGGAGGTGATAAGGCTGCAAGTCGTCGCGTTGCTATTGTTCTGACAGGTGTCTCTCATGCGTCGCAAGCGTTCGGGAGCAAGTTCATCTCTTTTTCTTTGGATCCCTTCTCTTTACTTCCAGGTTTACTTTTGTGGTCTACCCTGCAAAAGAAAAGATACAACGGGTATTTAAACAGCATACTTTGCTTTCGTCACAACATAGATCTAGATTTATCATCTACATTTGTGCTTCTATTTTTGCCGAAGAAAAAAAAACATCTAGAATTGTTTACAGTCTTACTCGATAAAAGCAACGAAGCACCGTAGAATCAGCGCAGTGGCTGTACCCTCATAACAACTGTCCAGAAGTGCCGAAATAACAGCATCAAAGCGAGGAAATAGCGAACCACACTTATTAAAGCGGCCATGCAGACAAAATGCAAGTTTGGTTCAAAGAGCGCTTTGTTTTGATAATGATGGTGCCAATTTTGACGCAAACTTCAGGCAATGAATTTGAGAAATAAGTGGAACAAATGAAGTCGTGGCGATTTTCCGGCCACTTTATCACCCAGACCTTATGACGTCACAAGGACTTGCTTGTGCGATTGGCGCCCGTCTACCAAAGACAGCAGGAAGAAGCAGGACTGTGCGATTGTATTGGTGTCTCGGGTTCCGTTTGATCGTACCACTCGATTTATAACGTGCAGATAGGATACTGACACTGTATTTTTAGTATTCCCCTATGACGTCCCTGCTGATGTCTTGACGTCTTGTAGCGCGCAATTTGAAACTTGCTTTTAATGTTTACTCCTTTTTTTTGCGGCAAAATAATATTCTTCGGGCCCGGGATGGTGTTGAGTGAGTTACTAAATGCTGCTCCTTTTAAATTACACAAAGGTGAATTTTCTGGCATTATGCACGCTTTTTCGTTGTTAGAAATTATGTTAAATTTGGGCATTTGTTTGATCCACTCAAGTAATTGTCGTACGTAATTTGTGTGTCCAGGATTTGTTTACAGTGAGTTGTGAAATACATCAAGCAACTGGCTGGCGAGCGAGCCCTCGCGTAAACTTCCGAGTTAATGAACTACAATGCTATTTAGTCTCGGCGAGGGTTTCTATCCCGATTGTTGTCCCGTAAGGGCAAGTCTAACGATTCCCCGAAAAGCAAACTGAAGTGGGTATATCAAACTGACCTGTTGAAAGAGAAGAACTTTTGGTTGACGCCAAACTGCTCCGCAGCCTCCATAGTTTGGCTTAGAGGAAAGCCCCTGGTCTCAGGCAGCCAAACCGAAAACGTGCCGCCCAGGGTGGCTAGCATGGCTATCACTACGAATGGTATCCACCGGCCGTACTTGCCCTATATAAATAAAGAAAAAAAGGAGCAAAGAGTAGACCATTAATTATTACACGAAAATGTCCCCTTGAGGACACCAATGTTAGCATGTTCAGCTGCAAGTGCATTGTTTTCCAAAATAACTTTAGTAGGTTTAACTGTAGGTGCTATGTCTTTCAAATTAAAAAAAAAAATAAACAACGTATACAAAACTATTTTGTTTCCTCACGATGTTAGCATGAGCTTTGCCTAGATTTGCAGTTGCCAGGTTTTGTGAGATTTCCATTGTTCCGTTCCGTTGGTTTTCCAAAAGAATGAAGCTCTTTTACACCTGCTTTATCTAAAGCAGAAGGTCTTCACACAAGTTAGAGGTAAGACCGAACATTCCTCTGATTTCAGTAATTAGAAGCGATAATAAGAGTCTCCAGCAGCGATGACCAAGTCAGATTACGATACAATCTGAGACAATGCTGAAGAAGCTTCTGCACGTTTTTACTAACACCAGGCCTGAAAGCTTTGAGTACAGTATTTGTGTGGATGGAGGAGGGGCACTCGATTAACATAGGCATATTATACGAAACTACAAGTAAATCCACGGCGTGTAAATCCTACAGCGCGGGAGATAGTGTGTAGATATTATTTCCCTGAGTGCAAGCAGCCGCTTGAGATAGTGGCGAAGCGGCTATTAGAAGAAAATATGCGCGCGGACAAAATTGCTTGTGCCATTTTTTTTTTTGCAAACACTCTTACGTCATTTCCAATCAAGCTGGGACATCTGCTGTTCCGTTATGATATTTCACACGGGGCGAGCGAGATGTCAACATTGTGAGCGCAATGCCAACCTTGACCCCGTCAAAATCACCCACTCATTCTATCTAAAATTTTCTACTACGTTCGAATTTCGCACAAACATCTGCGGCCGTACCCACTTGTCTATTTATAAAGCGCATAATGTTCGCCCATCAAGCATGCCCCCGACTATGTTTGACAGAGTGCAAACAGCCTCGTCTTCCATCGGTACCAAAAGCGTTTGCGACAATTCACGGGAGGGCGAAACATTTTGTTTTGGCTAACATTCAGGGCGGAACGTGCTACACAGGGCCATCTGCGGACACAGACACAAAAGTCCTGGGACAGTTAAGCACATCTTACGGGTTGAGAACGCGCAAGCATGAATGTCCAGTCGCACGCCCGAGACGCCTTGCTTCCGCCTCGTGTTGAATGGCTGTAATCTTGCCGCTTGGGACAGCTTGCTTCGCGATTCGTTTGAACGCTTTCGCATGGCTTCGATCTGTTTCTTGCGCGTTGCGGCGCTGCTCGTTACTCCCGACGCGTGCAGGGAGTGTTGACGATGATGGTGGTTTTCGCTGTTTGTCTGTCCGCTCGTCTGACTGCGCTCTCCGCTCTCTACATATGCGCTCTACTGGCGGGGACAATGCCCCCTCGCAACTGCCGAGTTTGCGGTCGCTATTTGGAAATCCCCTTGCCATGGAACGCTTTCACTTTAAAAACACCCTTCACCTAAAAAAAAAAACATTTTAATTCGGTTTCGAAATTCACAGGCAAGTGCGGTGACGAATTTTAGTGTTGAACACATACGATAACGCGAGAGCTTCATGCCGAGTTAAAGCTCCACCAAGCGAGTGGATGGTGCGGAATGTATTTTCAAATTGCTCACAGAAGCGATGTAACCCTCTGCAGGTTCCAGCCCGAAGAAAATGACCACGGCCTTATTTTTCTACGCACGTGCTGTGTTTACTGAAAAACAAAGTGGCTGTTCTGAAGGAGCTTTAGGTCCCGCTGAATGGCAACTTTTAAAAACGCGAAGTAGCTCAAAGAATAATCATCATTCCGGGTAAGCATTAGCTGATAAGCAAGTGGCATGCTGTTGCAGCTTTTTTCACGCCGTACTGAAATAAAGGTGCCATGAAGACAAAATACAAGTTGGGTTCATAAAAAGACTGTTTTTTCAGATAACAATGACAGCAATTTTATCGCAACTTCGAACAAAGAATGGAGATAATAAGGAAAACATGTGAAGCAGTAGCGACTATCTGGCCACTTTCCGGATATTTATCTATGACGTCATCGAATCTCGTTTGTTTGATTGGCGGCCGCCAAGAAGCATGACTGGGAGACTGTAGCGGACCTCCCTTATTCGTTTAATCGTATCACTGGAATGCTATTGTGCAGCTAACGCACTGATAATTATGCTTTATTGCTGTACATCCCTCCTTCCCATATCACGTCACGAAATGTTACAATTTTGCAGTACCTATTCTTTACGTTTTTGGGGGTCAAAAGACATCTTTCGTGGCTGGAAAGGTGCTTGAGGAGCTGAAGGCCAGCTCTTTCAAAGTAAACACATTTGTATTTTGTCTTCATAGGCCCTTTAGGTGAGCAACCCTTTGTTACGACGCTATTTTTTCGCTTTCTTGGGCTCATGTGACGTACGAGGAAGATGATGTAGGGTATGGCGACGGTGAGCGTGGAGGCGACCGAAGAAGAGGCCCCGAGTGCGAACGACCGCACCGGGGTCGGCATGACCTCGGAGGCCTGCTGGTACACGACCATGGCTGAGGCCGTGCAGCTGAACTTGGCCAGCATGAGGAGCACCACTCCGGTCACGGCAGAGTCTGCAAAGGGGGCGAAGCGGGGCACCAAACACTCAAGGACGGAAGAGCGGCAGCAAGCGATGCAGCCACCGATACGTACTCCGCAAACAAGGCCGCTTCAAACACAGCGACGCGCGAGTAGAGAGAGGTCTGGTTGCGCGTCTCCCCTTGGAGCTATCGCGTTATCGGGAGTGAAATCGCACTGATAGAGTGTTGCCCATTGTTGTACAGGAGGACCTTGGTGTCGAGTCGGCGTTGCTGCCACGCTGCTGATATGCTTCGTTGTGTAGCAGCGCTACGCTGGGAATATCTTTCCTTGCATCTAGAATCGAAGTGGTGCGATTAGATGGTCGGTGGATCTTACGTAATGTAGTTTATCGCTGCTCTTTCGGGATCTGTTACGAAACGCGGGTGCGCGGAATTGCAAATACGACCTCATCATACACCTGAATGCGGAGACATTAGTGTCCCATTGCCAAGCGTGTCCTCTGGTTATGATAATCAGTTTTTTTCTTTATACAGTTTCCTTCCTTTACACGTTGACAACCTATTTTCCCCTCTCCCTTTTTCCCACTGAGGTCGTGGACCACCATTTTTGTAGTTCAGCTTCTTCAACTCAATTCGCACCACCCACGCGCCATCTGTCGGGACAGCGGCGTACGATCACTGGTGTCAGCGGAAACCACACGATGGCGCCATTGTTGCGCTACAAGCAACACTGAAATTTTGTGGAGACGTACTGTTAATCATTTGATTTCTACTTCTATATTAGTATGCTCTAATTTATCATGTACGTTCCATAGATGTCCCTAGTACACTTTTTTAATTCGAAGGCCACAACAAATCCACAAGGTCCAGCTTTAGTCAGTTAAAGCGACAGATACACCTGAGTGTTGGGGCGTGCGTTCGTCTCGCATTCTTGAGAGACGCGGTTGGAATAGCAGACGCAAACTGACCCAATTTTATTTTCAACCTAATTACTTTACCTTGTTTATAAAAATTTCAATAAGCCTCTTTTCGTCAATATCCGCATTCCTTCACCCGTTTTTGATTCTTTGAGCGGTCGGAGATATTTTGTGGGCCATGTCTCGGCCACGACTGTGGCACTTCGGCGTACGGAGTCAGTAATTTTGCATTTGTATTGTGACATGTATGAACTGTGTCATCACGGCTAGCAGCTGCGAAAATACTGGTAGCATTGGTAGCAAATACGTACTGCTCCGAAAACGCGTTTTTCGCAAAGGAATAGTCCTGCTCTGAAACCGGGTCTAAAAAAAGCGAATCCAAAAAGTATACGTTGAAAACCCGGGGTTCACGGAGACAAGTCTCTCACACACACACAAAAAAAAGAAAAAGCCAAAAAGGGAGCGCCAAAAATTCAGCTCCAATAAACTTGTCGGGGGAACTTGAACTGTGCAGGGCACTGTTATGACTGGCCTCGCGGGAACCTGGCTGACGGGGCCTATTTTAGAAGGACGGGTGCTACGAGCCGTGAGGTGCGCCCGGGGCCCTTTTGTCCCCTCCGCGGACCTGCCTTCCCCAATTACGGCGGTGACAAGGCGCGCGCGACAGGAAGTAGGGAAGTGGCAGCCTCGCTCTACTCCCCAAGCCAGCCTGACCCTTTTGGTAGACGCCGTGCGAAGTGTCGCCTGCCTCTCCCTGGCTTATCTCCCTCCTTGGGGGCCCTTTGGAGCCGCCGTCTGCGAGGCACGAACCACGCGCACTTCGGATCGAACTTGTGTACGTGAGTAACGTGGCGTCCTGATTGGACGCCGGTGCAGGAAAGAAGGACTCCCAAAAGAGGCTACTTTAGCTTCTGCACGCTCTGATGAGGTCTGCGTCGTCCGGATTGAGACGCTCCCCAAGCAACTCCGCCTTAATCGGCTTGTATAAATCCTTCGCCCCTCACAATGCTACTTTAAAGCCCAGATGCCAGCAAGGCCCTGTCGACATGACAGATACTGCGTTACCATTGCCCTTGTGAAGCAAGTGCAGCTAAATAGACTGCCTCGATGCGCGCGCCCCCGCTCGATGCGCGCGCCCCCGCTTAGAGTGGTGTCAGCTTTTGAAAGGGCAGGTGCCGCCTCGGCGGCCTTGGCGGCAGCGTGGCCGCCATTTTGACTCCTCCGGCCGGGCTCCGGCGCTTGGTGTGCATGTTGTTGCTCGCTCGATGCTCGTTCCCCATGCCCTTGTGCTGCGGGCCGCAGGGCAAAAATCATTCTAGGAATGGCTAAAAACTCTAGCACGTGCCCAGGGGATCGAAAAGAAGGCTTCTTTGGACACCGAAAATCAAGCGCGACAAGCGGCATTCCACCAAAGCCTCATCCATTTGTATTGTAAGTAAACTTTTTTTTTGAGCCCTTTATAAGTCTCGCCCCACAAACCTGTTTTTTCGTCAGCTAATTGTTTTTATTCGCATAAATTTTCAGTTCAAAGGTTTAAAGCATTACCCTAACAGCAGGCAAGGTCCATTGCCGCGCTCATTGAAACGGCTCACGGGAAAACGCCCGTGAAATCAGATGATTAAAATTTTCCCGTGGAGCTAACCTCTCCAATGAATACATATTTCTCTCTGTCTCGCACAGTTCTTGCCGGGGATCATACAGAGCGCATAAATGAGGTCTTGGTTAAATGACAAGGACGTACATTCATGGTTATTTTTCCAGTCTGCTGAAAGCCAATTGAAATTTTCTTTGCAGGCTTGCTTTGAACCAAACTACTATGAATGAAACTGCGGGATGGCTGGGAAAGGCTGAAACCGAATGCAGTCATGAAGATAACAGCGAGTCAGCGACAGTCCTCAGCAAGTTCTCCATGTAATGTTGTATTTGTAAAATTTCTTCTGTAGGCGCAGCATTTGTGTACACAAATAAATCACATGTTCACTGGAATTGCCGGGTTTTGTTTCGTAAAAGTAGAGTGACAGTATGGAGATGTGATGTGTTCAGGCATGCCCGTAAAGTATCTTCTGTAAATGGTCAAGTGGGGGATGGGTATCAATATCAGATAATAATAAGGGAAAAACAGGTGTTTATATACCACAAAAAATTTAAATATGTGAATAATTTCCGCAAGAATACTAATAAAGTAGTTCACATTTCATCTTACCAGCATATTTACACAGTACTGCCGCCCGGCACCTTATTCCTTGGGCGGGCGGCGGGATTAATCGGGCGCTTCTTCTGCGTGCAAGGCAATTATGCCAGTTTTAGAAAATTATAAATTGTTTGTAAACATTGTTTTTAAGCCCTAGCTAGCTCCACAATACTGAAATTTTTACGTTGAGGTACATGTACGGCTGCTGGCAGCATGTATATAAGTGCTTTAAACGATGGGTAGCAAAGTAGTTTTTACAAAGAAAATAGGTAAAGGTTTAGACTTATCGAACGTCTGTCGTTTCCCGCCTAAGGAAGATGATTCGTTTTTAATATATCGAAGTCTTCGTCAACCACTGACGCCTAACACAGGCACAGGCCATTAGCTTACAAGGCATAGTTCGTTCCTTTGATTAGAATTTAGGCAACAACAGCACTAAGTGCTGGCTAAGCTTCGCAAAATAGAAAAGCTTGCGAACGTGCGCTTGTTCATGAACGTATCGTGCACCGCAAATGGTCGCGCGCTTCGCATGCTACCCAGCTGAGGCGGGAGGCGTAATGGCGGATGCCGTAGCAGACGACGCGGCTGTCCTCACCCTCAGCGGAGCGCGCGAGCATCAAGGCACCCTACAGCTAAAAGGCAGTCCTTAATTTTGTTTAGTACGTGAGGACGCGGAAAGAGAGGCGGCAAAACAGGACTCCAGTTGAGCACAGAACATCCTGCTCTCTTCGAGGCCAACTTCACTGAAGTATCATTAACGGCCAAAATAACATTGATCTTACGTTGAAAATTTCAATCGCCGCTGTTACGCCAGATAAAAGAAACTTATTGTACATGCACGTTAGCGTCGAAACACGGGGCAATTCGTTTTCAGGTGTGTTGGTTAGAAGTGTGCTCTAATTTCCCTCCACCTTAGTTAATTAAAGTGCATCGTTCGAACACTTACGCAGGCTGCTCTCCGGTTTGTGGGTTCGGGTGAGAGGCCGATGCGACACGTAAAGTTATCGTTAGTACCCCTAGGAACCGATGACGTTTTTAAGAAAGGGTGCTTATGTTTGCTGTGCACGATACCGAGATTCCGCCTGCTTTAGGCTGCTCAAAGCTCCCAATCTCTACACTAAGTAAACACTTTGCTGTCCCTGGCGTGTGGTTCAAGCCATTGTGCTTTGGAATAGCATGTGTTCGCAGATCGTTAATTCCTGTAGAGTCGCACAGCGCACAGCGGCTCCTTTAAAAAAGTAATGGTGCTGCGAACGTTTACGACAGTCCAATAGGTGTGTCGTACCATTCATTTCAGAGGTTCCATAATTAGCGCCGTGCCAGTCAACACAAACACGAACGAGTGTGTGCAGTGGACGATCGAGTGCGCATACCTGCGGGGGCGAGGCAGAAGGCGACGCACGAGGTGCTCACTAGGCACTGGAAGAAGACGTTCATCCAGCGGCGGCCCAGCTTCTCCATGGCCCACCAGGAGACCACGCAGGCCGGGAACTCCACGAGGCCCAGCAGGAAGAAGTTGAGGAACTCGTTGCCGCTCATGTTGGTCACGTTGATACTCATGCCGTAGTATGCGGCAGAGTTGGCCACCCTGGAAGATGTGCGCCCGTGGCGAAGGGCGAGAGAGAGTCACCGAACGCTTCGATAGTCAGGGAGGTTTCTTGAACAATGAACGGCTGATGTTTGTGCGGAAGCGTCAAGTGGCCAATTGAGCGAAAAAGCCGGTGTCGCCGTCAAAAGCCGCGAAAAAACTTCTCGTCAGGTGTTGTATAGCGCGAGCTCAAGCTCGGCACTAGCGGAAGGTGGCCGTCCACGCAAGTCCACCGCGAGTTAAAGGGACACTAAAGGGTTGGAACAAGTTGGCCTGTATCGGTAGATTATGGTGGCGAGAATCTAAATACCCATTACTTCATGTTCCCATTAACCGGCGGCATAAACGAGCAGCGCCACAACGCGTAGGGTGAAAATCGATGCCATTCGAAAGCGCAATGCGGAAGCGGATTGCGAAGTATTTGTCATCTCAAGCGGCAAGAGGACGAAGCCTTTCCAGAACTCGACGCGTAAGCAAAGCGTCTCGGGCATTTGATCGGGCACTAACTTCCGCATACACAGCCCCTATGTAGTGCTTGGTTGTACCCGGGGAATGCATTTTATTTAAAAACCTACGCATTAAAACGTTTCGCTCCACATGAGTTGAAGTGTTCCGAAGGGCCCTCTGGCGCTTCACCTCGTGAGGTTCGCTTCCTTTATGCCGCAGGTTCCTGTGGTTAAGGCAGTCTCGTTTCGTAACGTCATCTTGAGGTTTGGGGTTAAGACGCGCTTTCCAATTTTAAATATTCCTAGATAACATTTCTGCATTTCTTATACCTCCCTTGCAAAGGAAAAACAAAAGTCACCCACCAGAACTGCAGCCTTGCGGCTGGAAGAATCAACGAGCCCAGGTAACCCAATTGCACCTTTTACCTATTACCCATAACCAGCCACACTGGGGAACTTTTAGTTTCACGATGGCCTGAATTTTCAACTTCTGCATTCCTTCTTTCCCGTGCGTTATTTCGACGGTACAGCTGGCGCTTTCGAAATAGTGACCACGGCAACTTACGGAACGTTACTGACTCAAGAAGTCACGAAATGCGATGTTCTCGAAGGTCGGCATATACTAGAACAGTACAAATGAGTTCTTTTGAAGAGGGGGGTGGAGGGGCTTCTGCGTTATGCGTTTATTTAGGTAGTTTCTGGAAGCGTCGTGGCAGTCATTAATGACATTTAGATATTCTTCGCCCGTTGTGGCGGGGAAGGCAATCTCTTGAGCTTCTTTTGGTGGAATTGGTGAAGGCAGTCGCTGCAGTGAACTGTGTTCCCTGGGAGGGGGAGGGGGCAGGTTATGTTACGCTCCGGGTCTACTCTTGGGCTATAAGGTACGTGGGCCGTAGTGAAGGGCTGCGGTTTAATTGAGACCGCCTGGGGATCTCTTACGCGCGCTTTCGAACCACGGGTGTTTTCGTCCTTCGCTTCTGTCAGAAAAACGGTCCCAGCGGACGGAATCGAACCCGTGTCCTCAGGCTTAGCAGCACAGTGACTGGGCGTTCCTGGAGTGTACAGCAGCACCAGTAATAATGTACTAAGGCCAAAGCTTTACATGTCTTATTGGACGGTGACGTTGAATGACACAGGCGTCCACACAAACGCTGCAAAAACTCATGGAAGGCAAGAAGCGGGCCAAAGAGTGCCAGCCGTGTATGCGAGACGATTAGTGATTACTAAACTTAATTAAGAATTGAGTAGGGAGTGATAGTAATGGTTTGTAAGGTGTTATAAGATGGATGAAGATGGAGTAAGATGAAATAATTATTTATTACTGATTGAGAGTAATGGCTAGCAAGGGGAATGGGATACGTTAGGATAGTTTAAGGTGGAGTAGGATGAACTAAGATGAATTAGTGGTTAACATAGGAAAAAGGGGATTATGACGGGATTAAGAGAAGAATAAAATGAATTAAAATGGATTAAGAATGGGGATTCGAAAAGATTAGGGCGAATTAGGATATATTAAGGTGATTGAGATGAATTAGGGTTGATTAAGGACGGTAAAATAGCCTGGCGGTGATGTGGACGGGTCGACGTGTGTGTACAAGATACCCGTCACAATAGTACCAGACATTTGCCGTCAAAGCAGACTTAAGTGACGTTAACCATTTTGTTCCACCGTATAAAGGGTTTCACAAAATACTGAGTGACAGCTGGGACAGTCGACTTACCAGCTTAGTACGATTATCAGAAATCTATTGCGAATCCGCGGCATTCGAATGAGGTCCAATGTAGAGCTCTCCGCGACCATCTTTTCTTCGAAAAGTTTCCTTTGAACACACTAGAAAAAAAAAAATAAGAATCAAAATCAGCGTAAGCCGTTGAAAAATCGATATGAAACCAGTTTTTTATTGCTTCTGATTTGTTATTCGTTGGCCATTTTCCCATTTACCGGATCGTAAATATTGAAGGACGCGGCCCAGTACATTTCCGCCGGTGACACGGAGTGGCCATTATTATTCACAAGCCCTTTTCGACCATGCAACAACTGCAAAAGGGAGGAATATGAAATTGTGCGGGGGTAGTTTAGTTATGTCTAGCGTACCAGGATGTTGAGATGTAGTCCTTCCGCAGAAAATTGACATTATCTAGCCGCGTTTTGTTTACGATTTCTTTTAACGCTTCGATTTAGAGCGGTTTGCATTCGTGACTCAGGACATTCAATACACGAACCTTATTCTTACTTCAAGCTCCAGCCCTTTATTTCAGTATTACACATGGTTCTCTAAATGTCTTAGCCCTCCACCCCCTTCGCGCAGAGGTCCATCGCATTTATCCAGTTATCAGGAAAGGTCGTGCTTTGCTGTGTACATTTTTCCTTGTAGTAGAACCAGCGAGTCCAGCAGAAGGCAGACGTGTATATAATATAAGTACTACTAGGTTGCAAATCAATATTGTTATCATTGAAAAATGTCCCTCCATTTACACTCCAAGCTAAAAAAAAAGGAAGAAGAATGCTCGAAGGAAGAACGAGCAAGCAGAAGGGCACCGGCGGGAGATTGCGAGCCATGCTCGGTTAGCCACTTACTTCCAAATCAGTCGCCAGGTTCTTGGGCGGTTGGACGCCGTTTGTCTTGGCGATGCGTGTGAGCACGTCCACAGCTTCGCTGAAGCGGTTGCGCGATAAGAGCCAGCGTGGAGACTCCGGGAGCAGCCTGCAGCGCAGACACGAAGCGGGCGCATTGCAGGAGCCGTAGAAAATGTAACACTCTGACTTGACTAGCGATCAAAAACTTTTTTCTGCGTGTTTGCAACTCTTCTGCAGCTTTTAAATAAAGCTTTCCTGCAAAAAAAGATGTCCTTAGCGAATTTATTTTTATGTAAAAGGTCCGCACCAAGAGCTGGGGCATCGAACTGAACACCTGGTTTCGCGCTAAGACCTCGTTGTTCGTGGAGTATTAGCCCAACAAGGTGACGTCGGGTATTTGTTTTTAGCTTAATGTCAGAATACTTCTCTGCGGCAGCTCTCCACGCTCTGTTGTGGAGTAATTTTCTCAGGGTCTGTAGCATGATGGCCTAGCGTCAACTCCAATGACAGACACACTGCAGCTGTTTGATGCACCATGTGCCAACGGGTTTCTTTAGCCATGCAAACACGAGCCAGCCCCCAAGCGGGCTGGGAAGCGCCCACAGCCGTTTATCACGGAAAGGCTTCATTGCTCTGGTATGTAGCCGGGAGAACTGAAGGTGAATAGAAAGTGATTGAGGATCAAAACAACAGAGTGGATCAGGTACGCCTTGACAGTCAGTTGATCGAGAAAGCCGAAATTGCGGCCCTACCAAAGTGAGCTATAAAGTCCCTAGTAATGCTTACTTCCAGTAGAGCGAATTTAAGGCTGCGGAGCAGGCGCAGATGAGCCCGAGGAGAACCCAGGTACGGGTCATGTACGCCACCAGGGGAAGAAGGCACAGGCCAACCGTCCACGACATCCATGCGACACCCAGCATCGCCGTCCGCTGCTTGGGACCTACTAGCTCCAGCACTGCACAGTAATTAATTTAAGTAAGTAATTAGGTAAGTAAGCAATGAGTAATACAGTCGGTCGTAGCAGTCAGTCAGTTGTTCTCTTGACTTTATATGGAGACTAGGTGAATGAAACACAGAATATCACCAGGTTCCAGTCTTCATTTATTTAATTTTAAGCGCCCATTCTCCTAAAAGATGGCGCAATCAGCCTGAAGCTCCAAATTAGTGTCAGTGTTATTACCTCGTATTCTTCAAAGGCTCTCGGAACTGCTCGTATAAAGCGAAGGTTTGGTGGACTTCTTACCGCTGTGGGCTTGAGCGCCTGAAGCGTGGGGTTGTCATTGTAATGAACACGTGTCTCTTCTTCTACGTGTTAGACTTATTGACCATCCTGAACTATATCACACGTGTTGTGTGACAAACACAAATGAACGTATACTTGATCACCTCTATCAGAAATACGGCTGCGGGCAGCCTTGTATCAAAACACGGCTTCCCGCTTCATTATGTGCTCGCACTCGTCATACCAAAGTGTATCAGCATTAAAACTCTTTATTAATCTTCAAGACCATAGCACCTGTCGTAAATACTTCCGTGTGATTTTTGTTTCACTCGCTGTTATTAGGGTGATACATCTTTTTCGTGTGCTCATATTTTTCCAACCCATTATGTGTCCAACCGCACTGACGATGAACGTGAAGTGCCTCACATTTTCGCGAGAACCAAAAAGTATCGAAATTCCCTTTCGTGTTGTAGGCAAACTGTTGGAACGAGCTACCCCGGGAGATTGTGACAATAAAGGACCCGTTTGCCATCCAATCTGCCTTGCGCACATGTAGTGATGTGCTAAATTTCAACTGATACTTCTTCTGAGCCCTGTGTTATATATATTTTTACCAGTGTAATGTTAAAAACCCAATGACTACGTGGGCTCTTTTTAATTGAACTATGTGCTGCAAATGTGAAATGCACCGTGTATTTTCTCCCTATCGCTTTTCTTCTTGTTTTTTTTTTCCGAAATTTGTTTTAAAAGATGTGTCTGCCAACTGTGTGCGGTCTTTATTACAAGTGTTGACGTATACCTTGTATAGATATTATCCCCACCCCCAATGTAATGTCTCTCAAACAAACAAACAAACAAACAAACAGACGCATAGACAGACAGACAAACGCAGAAATAAATAAATAAATAAATAAATAAATAAATAAATAAATAAATAAATAAATAAATAAATAAATAAATAAATAAATAAATAAATAAATAAATAAATAAATAAATAAATAAATAAATAAATAAATAAATAAATAAATAAATAAATAAATAAATAAATAAATAAATAAATAAATAAATAAATAAATAAATAAATAAATAAATAAATAAATAAATAAGAACACTGACGCCGCAGTCTGAGGTGCAGCCCAAGGGCTGGCGGTGCTAAGCAGGGCACAGCTACGACGACAAAAGCGGAGACCACCTAATCAGAAGCGCTCACGTATGATGTAGGGCAGCTGGAATATCTGGGGCATCATGGTGGCGTTGATGAACCTCAGGACGACGAACGCGGTGAAGCTGGTCGCCAGGACGGAAGAGATGCCGAACACCACGGCTATCGCCACGGTTATGAAGAAGGCCCGCCGGCGACCAATCCTGGGAAGTCGCCAAAAATGACGGTGAAGTGAGAAAAAAGCTACACGTCACAAAGTCAGATATCATCATCTTACTTATCTGAGAGTGCCCCAAAGAGAATCGTTCCTAGAGCGCTTCCCACGGTCGTAATCGTGAAGACTAGGCTTGGAAGGTAGCTCTGCTCGCAGACTAAGTCCCACTGCAAAGACATCGACACTGTTTCTGCAGACTCCGGGAAGTCTTGGGACAGAACGTCTTCATAGACGGAGAGGGGGGAGGTAATGTAGTGAACACGTGATCAGCTAATAAATCACATGCAACCCTTCCACCTGCCTACCCAGGAAGTTAAAATCGTCATGGTTTAATTTTGATGCTGCCATCGAGCCTAAATTTTGGTGTTGTGTTTTTATCACCAATTCACAGCTCCGGACACAAGGCTGTTAGTCGGCGCAGAACCACTGCTCTTTCAGGATACATGAATTTTGAAAAAGTAAAAATGCGTGCGCATCTATGCCTCGGCGAAAAACGTACCGCACACAGGCCCACGCAACCACAATGAGGGCGCATAATGCTTATCGGGTGCGTACGGTAGTATGCCCCGGCCTAACCTCCCCCATAGGTTTAAATTGCGCAACTCAGTTGGAGGAAAAAAGGAGAAAATGAAAATGACGAAATGTAACCAGCCTATCCGTGCTGGGCAGCAGAGGGGGGGACGCGGGTAGCCTCTAGCTGACGCTATGCTTAAAGCAGAGGTTTGAGGCCTAACTTCATCAACCGGCGCCCACAGCTTGATGTAAAGTATTTGAAGTTGCTTGGCACATGCCTTTGTCTAGGTATACAATGAGTAAGACATACAATAAAAATAAGACGTAAAGTAGAATAATTCAGAATCACGCTGCAGAACCGATATTCAGCTCTTACCGAGGAAGCCGAGCTTACGACACGGGAAGCCAGCGACAACCTTACACGCATTATCACCGAGTGTGCAGTAGAAGTCGGGGGCACGATGGCTAGACGGGATACTGTTAAACTTCCCCAGGAGACGAAAGATCTAATTAGGAAACGGCAAACCATGACAATCTCCTCCCCAGCAGACAGAATTGAACTAGCGGAGCTTTCGAAGTTAATCAATAAGCGTTAGACAGCTGACATACGGAAGTATAATATGGAGAGGATCGAATACGCTGTAAAGAACGGAGGTAGCCTGAAAGCAGTGAAGAGGCGTATTGGCGTGGGGAACAATCAGATGTATGCACTTAAAAATAAGCAAGGCAATGCCATCACAAATAGGGATAAAATAGTCACCGTGGCCGAAGAGTTCTATAGGGATCTGTGTAGTGGCCGGGACATCCAGGATAATGCCGAACGAGAAAGTAGTTCAGAGGAGATAGACATCCCACCAGTAACGACCGAAGAAGTAAGGAAGGCTTTGAAAGAAATAAAAGGGGGCAAAGCACCTGGTGAGGATCAGATAACAGCAGACCTCTTGAAGGATGGCGGAGAAATTGTACTTGAAAAACTGGCAAACCTGTATACGCAATGCCTAATGACCGCAAGTGTACCGGAATCTTAGAAGAACGCGAGCACCACCCTAATACATAAGAAAGGTGACATAAAGGACTTGAAAAAATTACAGGCCGATCAGCTTACTGTCAGTCGTCTACAAGGTACTTACCAAGGTAATCGATAACAGAATTTCTGCAACCTTATATTTCAGTCAACCTAAGGAACAAGCAGGATTCCGTAAAGGTTATTCAACAATGGACCATATTCACACGATCAATCAGGTGATGGAGAAGTACGCTGAGTATACTGAACCCCTATGTATAGCCATCATAGATTATGAGAAAGCATTTGACATGCAGAAAACCACAGTAATGATCAATAACCCCGGGACAGCACATCAGTTTGGGATAGGGGGCGAGGTGGTGGAAGATTGCGACCCCGGATCCCAACCATGAGGCAGAGATAATTAGAAGGATCAGAATGGGGTGGAGTGCATGCGGCAGGCATTCTCAGATAATGAATAGCAGCCTACCATTGTCCCTGAAGAAGAAAGTGTATGACAGCTGCATCTTACCGGCGCTCACCTACGGGGCAGAAACTTGGAGGCTCACTAAGAGGCTTCAACTTAAATTGAGAACGACTCAGGGCGCAATGGAGCGGAAAATGATAAGTGTAACATTGAGGGACAAGAAGAGAGCGGAGTGGGTCAGGGAACAAACGCGTGTTAAGGACATATTAGTAGAAATTAAGAAGAAGAAATAGACGTGAGCAGGGCATGTAATGCGAAGGCAAGATAACCGTTGGTCATTAAGGGTAACAGAGTGGATCCCTAGAGAAGGCAAGCGTTGCAGGGGGCTGCAGAAAGTTAGATGGGCAGATGAGATCAAGAAGTTTGCGGGGATAAATTGGTCACAGTTGGCACAGGACCGGGGTAATTGGA